>NC_058130.1:297823244-297947084 GCF_016433145.1 Gracilinanus agilis | reverse complement strand
TCCCATATCAGAAAAAGAAATTGAACAAGCCATCAAAGAACTCCCTAAGAAAAAATCGCCAGGGCCTGATGGATTCACAAGTGAATTCTATCAGACATTCAAAGACCAACTAATCCCAATACTATACAAATTATTTGATATGATAAGCAAAGAAGGAGTCCTACCAAATTCCTTTTATGACATAAATATGGTACTGATTCCAAAGCCAGGGAGATCAAAAACAGAGAAAGAAAACTACAGACCAATCTCCCTAATGAACATAGATGCAAAAATCTTAAATAGAATACTAGCAAAGAGACTCCAGCAAGTAATTAAGAAGATCATCCACCATGATCAGGTGGGTATACCAGGAATGCAAGGTTGGTTCAACATTAGGAAAATCATCCACATAATTGACCATATCAATAGTCTAACAAACAAAAATCACATGATCATCTCAATAGATGCTGAAAAAGCCTTTGACAAAATACAGCATCCATTCCTATTGAAAAACTGAAAAGTATAGGAATAGAAGGACCTTTCCTAAAAATAAGAAATAGTATATACCTAAAACCATCAGCAAACACCATATGCAATGGGTATAAATTAGAAACCTTCCCAATAAGATCAGGAGTAAAACAAGGATGCCCATTATCACCTCTATTATTCAACATAGTCCTAGAAACACTAGCAGTTGCAATTAGAGAAGAAAAAGAAATTGAAGGTATCAAAATAGGCAAGGAGGAGACTAAGTTATCACTCTTTGCAGATGATATGATGGTATATTTAAAAAATCCTAGAGAATCAACTAAGAAGCTTGTAGAAATAATCAACAATTTTAGCAAAGTTCCAGGATACAAAATAAATGCACATAAATCATCAGCATTTCTATACATTTCCAACACACTAGAGCAGCAAGAAGTAGAAAGAGAAACACCATTTAAAATCACCCTAGACAATATAAAATACTTAGGAAGCTACCTACCAAAACAAACACAGCAATTATATGAAAACAACTACAAAACACTTTCCAAACTAATAAAACTGGATCTAAACAATTGGAAAGCCATTGATTGCTCATGGGTAGGTCGAGCTAACATAATAAAAATGAAAATTCTACCCAAATTAATTTACCTATTTAGCGCCATACCTATCAAGCTACTAAAAAACTTCTTTACTGAATTAGAAAAAACTATAACAAATTTCATTTGGAATAACAAAAGATCAAGAATATCAAGGGAAATAATGAAAAAAAATGTGAAGGAAGGGGGCCTAGCAGTACCAGATATTAAAGTATACTATAAAGCAGCAGTCATCAAAACAATATGGTACTGGCTAAGAGACAGAGAGGAGGATCAATGGAATTGACTTGGGGTAAATGACATCAGCAGGACAGTGTATTATAAACGCAAAGAGCCCAACTTTTGGGACATGAATCCACTATTTGACAAAAACTGCTGGGAAATTTGGAAAACAATATGGGAGAGATTAGGTTTAGATCAACATCTCACACTCTACACCAAGATAAATTCAGAATGGGTGAATGACTTGAATATAAAGAGGGAAACTATAAATAAGTTAAGTGAACACAGAATAGTATACTTGTCAGATCTCTGGGAAAGGAAAGACTTTAAAACCAAGCAAGAGTTAGAGAAAATTACAAAATGTAAATTAAATGGTTTTGATTATATTAAACTAAAAAGCTTTTGTACAAACAAAAACAATGTAGTCAAAATCAGGAGGGAAACAACAAATTGGGAAAAAATCTTTATAATGAAAAACTCGGACAGGGGTCTAATTACTCAATTTTTTTTTATCCTGGGACTCCATTCTAGGAGTATAGGGCCACAACGATTAGGCAGTGGGTCACACAGGTGGGAAGTGTCTGAGCCCAGGTTTGAACCTAGGACCTTTCGTCTCTAGGCCTGGCTCTCAATCCACTGAGCTAGCCCAGCTGCCCCTACTTTAGGTTGCAGTTTCTTTAGCAGATGTAGTTTTTACAGGGTGGGGTTGCTAGCCCCACGCCCAACCCTCCTCCTTTTTGATCCAGATTAGGGACCGTCCTTGGCCCAGGAGTGGTAAGGGTGGGCAATAGGGGTCAAGTGACTTGCCCAAGGTCACACAGCTGGAAGTGTCCAAGACCGGACTTGAACCTAGGACCTCCAGTCTCTAGGCCTGGCTCTCAATCCACTGAGCCACCCAGCTGCCCCATTTCCTCAATTTTTCTCAGTTTCTCAATTGCCCCAATTACTCAAATATACAAGGAGTTAAAGCAATTGTATAAAAAATCAAGCCATTCCCCAATTGATAAATGGGCCAGAGACACGAATAGGCAATTTTCAGGTAAAGAAATCAAAAGTATCAATAAGTACATGAGAAAGTGTTCCAAATCTCTAATAATTAGAGAAATGCAAATCAAAACAACTCTGAGGTATCACCTCACACCTAGCAGATTGGCTAAAATGAAAGAAGGGGAGAGTAATGAATGTTGGAGGGGATTTGGCAAAATTGGCAAAAAAAAAAGGTGTGCTTTTTGTGGTGGCAACAAACTGGAAAAGGAGGGTATGTCCTTCAATTGGGTAATGGCTGAACAAACTGTTGTATATGCTGGTGATGGAATACTATTGTGCTAAAAGGAATAACAAACTGGAGAAGTTCCAGGCGAACTGCAGAGACCTCCGGGAACTGATGCAGAGCGAAAGGAGCAGAGCCAGAAGAACATTGTACACAGAGACTGATATACTGTAGTAAAATAGAATGTAATGGACTTCTGTACCAGCAACAATGCAATGACCCAGGACAGCTCTGAGGGATTTATGGTAAAGAAAACTACCCACATTCAGAGGAAGGACTGCAGGAGAAGTAACACATAAGAAAAGCAACTGCTTGAATGTATGGGTCGGGGTGGACATGATTGGGGATGTGGACTCAAAATTACCACACCAATGCAACCACCAACAATTTGGAAATAGGTCTTGATCAAGGACACATGTCAAAACCAGTGGAAATGTGCATTGGCCATGGGTGGGGGGAATGCGGGTGGTGAAGGGGAAAGTAGGAGCATGAATCATTTAACCATGTTAAAAATGATTATTAATAAATGTTTAAAAAAATAAAAAAATAAAAAAAATAATAGTACCCTTGCCAAACACATACACATACAAACTCTATTTCCCTTATAGCCTTTTTTAAAAAGAATATTTTATTTTATATGTCACACATTTTAATTTTTGAGAATTTTCCATATCTTGTTTAATTTTCTTCTAACTCTCAGGTTATAAAAAGCATAACCAGTGTTGAATATGTGTGTATGCATGCAGACACATGCACACACACATATATGTATTTATTTTATGAATGAGGATAAGAAGAAGTAGTGGCAATTTTTCTAGGCTAATTACATCTGACAAAAGGTCACAATGTTCAAATTAATGAATTATCCTTCCATTTCCAAAAGCTATATATTAATTGGTCATGCTTTATGGCTTTATAACAGATCTTCCCACAAAAATTTTCTTTAAACTTCATTTCCCTGATTTGAACTAAAAGAAAATAAATGCATTTTTAAATCTAAGCACAGTTTCATTTATTAACAGTTACTAACACAAGGCATTTTCTACACTCATAAATATTAGCTTATTATTTTAGGCAGATAATAATTGATTTTGTTACATTTTCTTTCCTTTAATATCATTTGAGATTATCCTATCAGTTATTAGCAGACAAACAAGGGAGGAGATGGTCTTCATTTATAATAGCAGTTAATAAATTCCTTCCTAAGAGTCTTGTAACCTATCACTTAAGAGTTCTAAAGAAACAAAGCACTCTGGAAATAATAAGACACATACTATTCCAGAAAGACCACATCATGTATGTAGAATATCTTTTCACCTTATCTAGCCTCTTCTTTTCTAAGAAAATATTTTAACTGCTAAGTGGGAATCATTTGGTGAAGCTGTTTGTTATATTCATGAATGTAAAACTTCCATGTAATCTCAGCTGCAAAGACCTGAAAAGTCTCTTTCCTTTACCTTGTGATTCTGAAAAGCCTTTAGGACTCAGGATACTTTTAACTCATTAATGGAGTCCCACAAACTCTGGTATAGAGAGAAACACAAAGTAATAAGGAATAGATTGAAAGGGATTGCTGTCACAAAAAAAGACATGGCCATAGAAAAAATTGTGTCACAGCATGGTCAGCACCTAAAGTTACTAATATAATCTCGGCCTTAAAATCTCCAGCTGCTAAAGTATGAATTTAAAGCATGATATTACCACTGAAAATATACAAAATATCAAGGAACAGGAACAGATTGACAGAGAAAATCAAACAGATCATCAGATTCTGTAGGGTAATTCTGCTTTACTACACTGAAATTTTACCTGATTCTTCTGATAATAGTCACCTTCTGAAGTATCAAATTGAGAAATGTAGTCTAGGTCATCTTTTGTAAATAGTCAACCAGAACAGAAGAGATGCAAATGCTCTCTTCGAGTTTATTGGAAATGGTGGCTTCTTTCTTTTAAACCTGCATTGCATTTAGATGTAACTTTTTGATGTCTTGAGACATGGACACATTACCCACTAAGAAAGACTGATTCCTATATGACCATGGGATATATTAATTGCTAAGAAAATGTGGAAATTTCATTGGCGAAACTCTGGTAATCTGTTCCAGGGGATCTTTGGTTGTCTGAAACATTTTTTCAACATGATAATATTAGCTTATAAACATAGTGTGCAGATTAGGTAACGGTGTAGATAGTTCTCTTTTTGACAAATCTCAACCTTACAGAGATAAATGCAGATCTTTTTTTAAGAAATGAGAATGTCTGAGAAAGCCAATGGTAAAAATAACTTGGTCAAAATGGTGATGTTTGCAGTGGGTTTGTAATGAACCAGGGGAGTTTCTATCCATTTAAATAAACTTTCATCGTCAACTTTTTTACCTTCAACAATGAGTTTTCAGTTCTATCATATCAAGTGTTCCTTGTTTTTTAGCCAGATAAATGTATAACTGTGTGTATATATATTATGATATAAACTGTATGATGATATTCATATAGTCTGTAAATAGATCTGTAAGAGGTTACAAGGTCTCCATTTGTATTTCCTCTACTGGAAACCATCACTGACTCTACCTTGATTAAATTACCAAGACCTTAAGGTTGGGGAAGATGTATCAAAATTTAGAAAGTACTAAATTCACATATTTTAAATTTTGACATATTAGCAATTAATCAACAAGCATTTATTAAACACCATACTATGTGCCAGGAATCATGTTAAATTCTGAGGATATCAAGAAGAAAATAAAATGGTCCTCATACTCAGGGAATTTGCATTATTAAACATTGTACACAGAGACTGATACACTGTTGTACAATCAAACGTAATGGACTTCTGTACTAGCAGCAATGCAATGACCCAGGACAATTCTGAGGCATTTATGGAAAAGAAAGCTACCACATTCAGAGGAAGAACTATAGGAGTAGAAACACAGAAGAAAAACAATTGCTTGAACACATGGGTTGATGAGGACATGATTGGGTAAGTAAACTCTAAATGACCACCCTAGCGAAATAATCAATAATATTTAAATAGGTCTTGATCAATGACACATGAAGAAATCAGTGGGAATGCACATTGGCTCCAGGGGGCAGGGAGGGGGATAGGAGAATAAGAACATGAATCATGTAACCGTGGAAAATTTTTTAAAAAAGAAAAAAAAAAGAAAATCGGTCTATGATTTTCTTTCTCTGTTTTTTGTCTTCCTGTCTTAGGTATCAGCACCATATTTGTGTCATATAAAAGGGTTTGGTAGGACATCCTTGCTTGTTTTGCCAAATTGTTTATATAGTTTTGGGATTAATTGTTCTTTAAATGTTTGATAGAATTCATCTAAAACTCGGGATTATTTCTTGTGGTGTTCATTGATGGCTTGTTCAATCTCTTTTTCTTAGATGCCGTCACATAAGTATTCTATTTCCTTTTATTAACCTAGGCAATTGATGTAAAAATATTAAATAAAATACTAGCAAAAGGACTACAACAATATTTCACAAGGATTATTCACTATGGTGGTGGGATTTATATCAGAAATGCAAGGCTGGTTTAATATTAAGAATACCATCAGCCTAATTGACCATATCAATAATCAAACTGACAGAAATCACATGGTTATCTCAATAGATGAAGAAAAAACCTTTGACAAAATACAACACCCATTCCTATTGAAAACACTAGAAAGTATAGGAATAAATGGACCTTTCATTAGAATAATAAGCATTTGTTATTTAAAATACCAAATACCAAAATAAACCCCAGTGGAGATGAGTTAAGAATCCTTCCCAAAAACATCAGGAGTGAAGCAAGAATGCCCATTATCACCACTATTATTTAATAGTGCATTAGAAATGCTAGTTTTAGCAATTAGAGAAGGAAAAGAAATTGAAGGAATGAAAGTAGGCAACAAGGATTCTAAAATATAATTCTTTATGGATGATATGATGGTACACTTGGAAAATCCCAGAGAATCACATAAAAACCTAGTTGAAATAACTAAAACCTTTACCAAAGTTCTAGTATACACAATACACCCACATAAATCATGAGCATTTCTATAACTTCAAGAAAACTCAGAAGCAAGATTGAGAAAGAGAAACTCCCTTTAAAATCACTTTACAACATAAAATATTTGGTAATCTATTCATCAAGGTAAGCATAGGAATTATATGTACTCATTACAAAAATTTTTTCAAACAAATGAATTCAGATCTAAAAAATTGGAATAAAATTAATTGCTCATGGATAGTCTGAGCTAATATAATAAAAATGACAATCCTATCCAAATTACTTCTCATATTTAATGCCATGCTATCAAAATAGCAAGAAATTATTTTATAAAATTAGAAAAAATAATAATAAAATTCATCTGAAAGAACAAAAAGTCAAGAATATCAAGGAAACTAATAAAAAAATTGACAGATGGAGGCCTAGGAGAACCAGGTATTAAATTGTACTCTCTGTCAGTAATCATCAAAACAATATGGTACTGGCTAAGCAATAGAAAGGTGTATCAATCAAATAGACTAGGGAGAAATGACCTCAGTAATTTAGTGTTTGATAAACATAAAGATCTCTTGAGTATAAGAACTTACTTTTTGACAAAAAGTGCTGGAAAAATTAGAAAACAGTTCGGCAGAAATCATATTTAGATCAATATCTCACACCATACACCAAGATAAGGTCAAAATACAAATATGATTTTTGCATAAGGAATGATATTTTTGGTAAATTAGGTGAATGTAGTATAGTTTATCTGTCAAACCTATGGAAAATTGAAATATTTATGGACAAACAAGAGACAGAAAACATTAAAGGGGGAAATAAATAATTTTTATTATATTAAATCAAAATATTTTTTGTATAAACAAAATCAACATTAGAAGGGAAACAACGAACTGGGAGAAAAATTCATAACAAATTTTCTCTTATAAAGATCTCATTTCTCAACAATTTATAAGAATCCAAGTCATTTCCCAATTGATAAATGGTCAAAGTATAGGAAGAGGAAGTTTTCAGATGAAGAAATCAAAGCTATCAAAGGTCATATGAAAAAAATTTCTAAATGCCTCTTCATTGGATAAATAGAAATTCAAACTCTGAAGTACCACCTCAAATTTATCTGATTCACCAATATGATAGTAAAGGAAAATAATAAATGTTGTAGGGAATGTGACCAAATTGGAACATTAATGAATTGCTGGTGGAGTTGTGAATTGATCCAACCATTCTGGAGGGAAATATGGAAACATGCCCAAAAGGCTACAAAAAATATATGCCTTTTGATCCAGTTAATGCCACTACTAAGTCTATATCCCAAAGAGATAAAAAAATGGTAAAGGACTTGTTTATTCAAAAATATTTATAGGTGTGCTTTTCATTGTGGCAAAGGCTTGGAAACTAAAGGAATGACCCTCAATTGGGGAATGTTTGAAAAATTTGTGGTATATGATGGTGATGGAATACTATGAGAAATGATGAGTAGGATGATTTCAGAAAGAACTGTAAAGACCTATGTGAACTGATGCAGATTGAAATATGAACAATACGGAAAATATAATACACAGTAAACAATACTTTGGAACAATCAAGTGTGATAGATTTGGCTATTAAAAACAATTCAGGACAATTGTGAGCGGCTTATGAAAAAAGAATGCTATCTACCTCCCAAGGAAGAACTGTTGGAGTAGAAGTGCAGATGAAAACATATGCTTTATCACTTATTTATTTGGGTATATGATTTGGGGTTTGGGTTTTAAAAGATTATTTACTTAAAAAATAATAATATTTAAATTTGTTTTGCATGATAATACTTGTATAACCCAGGCTGAATTGCTTATTAGTTCTGGGAAAGAGGAGAGAAGAAGAGGCAGGAAGAAAATATGAATTATATGACTTCTGAAAACATATGTGGAATTCTATTATTAAAATAAAGATTAAATAAAAGGAAAAAAGAAAAGGGTATCTTTCATGGTTTTACAGAGATTTTTAAAATTATTTTGCTCACACTATGATTATTTGATGACTGATTTATGATTCTCATACATAGTTATTCAATCAACTAATTCCTGTAACTATTCTTTATTAAATCTGTAGTTACAACTTATCACTAATATACTGAATATTTACTAGGATTATATGCAGAAGACATACAATTTTAAAGAGACATGAAACAATTATTATAACCTGATTGAAGTTGCTTAAGTTATTATTTTAAAGATGATTAGAGAAAATATAAAGGATGATTTGATTAAATGAAATGAAAAAAAAAAACATTTCCACAATGAAATCAATCAAACCAGTGGCTCTTATTTTTATAAATTGAGTCAAATTTCTAAAGATAAGAGTTACTTCCTAACTGTTGATGAATGTTCCAAGGATGTGAAGAGACAGTTTTCAGAAGAAATCAAAGCACATTTAAGCAACTATGTGTTACCACCTCACAGATATTAGAATGGCTGACATGAGAGAAAAGGCAAATGATATATACTGAAGGGAATGGGTAAAATTAGAGACACTAATGCTGTATTGTTGGATTTAGAAACTAGTCCAACCTTTTCATAAAATTATTTGAAATCATATTTAAAGAGTTATAAAACTTTGTATACCTTTTAGCCAAGAAATACCACTACTAGTTCTGCATCATAAGAGTATCAAAGGAAAAGGAAAAAGAACTATTTGTATAAAAATATTTACAGCAGCTTTTTGAGGTGAAAGACTATTTGAAATCAGGGGAATTTCCATCAAATTGAGAGAAAATTTAATGACAAATAGAAAAATCTGGTAAGTATTATATGAACTGATTGATACAAGGCAAAGTGAGCAGTCAGGAGAACATTGTCCATAGTAACAGCTCCTTGACTACTTCTTTCCTGTTTTCCTTTAGATTTTTATCCATCCTTCCCTTTTGTGTAACGAGGATAGGGACTTTCTCTCTTTCAAAAAAATAGTATTATTAATGTATCCCTAGTGTTTAGTACAGGACTTGTCATATATTCTGAGATCAATAAATGTTTATTGAATTGGATTCAAGAGCACCTCAAGAGCACTGATCTCTTTTCCTTAACTTTCTTTTTTCTACTTCATTTCATTATATACAAAAGGCACTAAAGAGATTTTCCTAAAGTGTAGACTTGATCATGTCATTCCTTTACTCTATAAAATCCAATGATTTCTTGCTATTTGTAGTATAAAATGTAAAATCACCAATTTCACACTGAAACTCTTCATAACATGATCTTTTTTATTTTTTATTCTTAATATTATGTCCCTTTCTAATAATTTTTAGTCTAGTCACATAGGCTACTACTACCTCTTTCATCTCTGGGCCATAATATTGGCTATCAGTCACACCTGGAATGTTTTCCATCTTTAACTCTCCCTCTTCTAATCCTTGACTCCCTTTAAGATTCAGCTCAAACTTTGTTAAGCAGCAGATCTTTCCTTGTGCTCCCAGAAATGGTTCTTTTCTTTATTTACATGTAAAGATTTTAAAATATGTAAATATATATATATATATATGTGTGTGTGTGTGTGTGTGTGTGTGTGTGTCTTATCTATGACTTAACCTGCATGTGTGACCCTAAACGGGTAATTTAACCACTCAGTGTACTGGACTGAGACCCATCTAAGACCATAAGGTATGGCTCCTCTTCTAGTCACTGCTGTTCTAAGTTGCTAAGATAGAGTTTCTTCAAGGAGATTCTTTGGAAATACTATAGGTTTTGTTCTAGATTTCCACAATCAAATGAATATCACAATAAAGTGAACCATATGTTTGGGTATATAAAGGTTATGTTTATGTTATACTGCAGTCTATTAAGTGTGTAATAGTATTGTGTTAAAAATACACACCCCTTATTTAAAAATACTTTATTGCTAAAAAAGGCTAACCATCATCTTAGACTTTGAAGAATCATAATCTTTTTTGGTGAAGGGTCTTCCTTTGAGTCAATGGCTGCTGACTAACCAGGGTTGTGGTAGCTAAAGATAAAGGTACCTAAAGAAATTCCTTAAAATAAGACAATAATGAAATTTGCTGCATTGATTGAATCTTCCTTTTGGTTAAAAAGATTTCTCTGTAGTATGCAATGATATTTGATAGCATTTCCCCCCACAGTAGTTCTTTGAAAATTAGAGACAATTCTCTCAAACACTACTGCTGCTTTATCAACTAAATTTCTATTATATTCTTCAATATAGTGGTATCTTGGGAATAGAGAGGCCTGAAGGAAGAGATAGAGAGATGAAGGAATAACTGGTTGGTCAAGCAGTCAGAATACTCACAACATTTATTAATTAAGTTCCTTATCACATATGGATGATGTTTCCATTTCCCTAGAACAACTGCAATGCTAACATGAAAGATTAGTGATGACAAATTATCATAAGCTATGTAATAATAAGGAAACATTTTGAAATATTACAAGAATTACTAAAATGTGACTCAGAGACATGATGTGAGCACATAATATTGCCAAAATAGTGTTCCATACAGGGTCACACTTCATTTTTTTAAATAAAGAAAAGCAAAAACAAAAAGCTCTTAAATTCAATAAACCAAAGTGCAATAAAATAAAGTATTCCTGTATCAGGTAAGTCATAGATCTAGGGATAGATCTAGGGATATATGGGGTTATTCTATCTCTATTTCTCTATGCTAACTTCCAAGTTAAATGAAAGTTCCCTGAATGTAGGAGCTGTTTTTACTTTTTGTTCATAATCTCAGCACTCAGCACAGTGCCATAATTAGTATATAATAAATGTTGTTCATTAATTCAAATATGATCTTGTAATTTTCATAACAAGGATGTAAATTAGCAACACTGTACTTCATATCTTTCTTTTTTTAACTCCATAAATGTCTTTTCTAGTAAAAAAGAACTGTTCTTTCACATGTTACATCCGTTTTTCTTCTCACGTGGGTCCTAGCTATTTGGTAGTATATGAAATGAAAGTGAAACTAACATTTTATCAGCCTCTGACACCTTTACTAGAGATTATCAGGAACCAAGCAGGTTTCATATACTACTAAGATTATGTTTTTCTCTTTTGCTCCAAAATGCCACAAATAATTTCAGAGAGATTGAGCCACAGTAGCCAAGGAGAAGTGGATATCAGACTTTGTGAAAGTGCAGACACAGAAGTTGTTGACAGGCAGTTTATCATTCTTCTCCAACAAGATATTAATTTTAATTTCGATCTTCCTATAAAATAAAAAAGGAAGGATTTTTGATCATGGAGTAATGGCCCTGCCTAAGGAATATAAATTATGTTATAAGACATTAGAATTACCTACTGAAGGCTACTTCCCATTCATGTAGGCTATGTATTTTTTCACTAGACTATTTAAAAAGAAAGAACTTTATGGGACAAAATGAAGTTGGTGCATGTATGTATGTGTGTAAGTGTGTTTGTATTATAGAAAGAAGAATCAGATCTTATAATACTCATGTAATTAATTCCTAGAATCCCCTGTCAGCATTGGTTACTTAGTATCAATAGAATGGGTTACTTGTGGTCTTTTCACAGACATAGCAAATTTTTATATGTAATGGTATCCCAAAAACCTATTCTCCATTTTGGGGAAAGTACTAGTCCCCCAGTCCATAGGACCTACAGTCAGGAACACTAAATTCAAATTCAATCTCAGACTATGTGACCTTGGGCTACTCCAATGGTTCCCAAACTTTTTTGGCCTACTGCTGCCCCCTGTCCAGAAAAACTATTACTTAGCACCCCCGTCACATACTATCACTGCTCCCTTACAGTTATTCACCACCCCCAAATGCACCTGTGGCCATCATGGCACTCTTGGATCACTGCAGCACCCACCAGGAGGCGGTGGCGCCCACTTTGGGAATCACTGGGCTACTCACTTAATTTTTATCTGCTTCAGTTTCCACAACTGAAAAAAAAATAGAGATAAAATTAGCACTTAATTTTCATGGTTGATAGAAGGATTAAATGGGAAAAAATTGTAAAGCATAAATACTTGTTCATTTCTATTTTTCCTTACACCACCCACATTTGCAGTCTGGTGAAGTCAAAGACCCCTTCTAGAATTACTATAGCATTGCAAAGTAAACTAAACCTGTAGAAATGCAGTTGACCAAATTAATGCAATGCAAATTAAGAAATTCATCATAGAAAAAAAATTACAAAAATCATTTCTCTATCCCCACTTCCAAAACTCTTCCCTGTGGTTTGTTTCTTATTACCAAAAAACGTATTCTTTTGGTCTTTCATTTTTAGAAGCAATACTACCTCCATTAGATGGTGTTAAAATGAATTTATGGGACAAAGATGGATAACACTTCAAGTAACAAGATCTTCAGTTGGGGACCTAGGAATGTACCCAGGTGCTGTGAACCAGGGCCAAAAGTCAGTTGGAGCCAACCCTATAAATACCCATCATACACAGCACAAGAGGGCTCATTCTAGAGCAATCTTGGGTGGTGGGAGGTTCAAAAGAGGGAGAGTAGACCCTATATCTGCCATTCGACTTCCTTGCCTGAGAGACCTAGAGAGGTATTATATCTACCATCAAAAGAGCTGAGAGAGAACAGTACCACTTTCAATCAAGAAGACCAACAGCCTTCCCTATTCTCTGGCTTCACTCCGGCCAAGTCAAGCCAGAGTTAGTAAGAGGGGAAGAATCTCCAGCCTCTACCTGATCGAGCAACTACTATAGCTTTGATCATCTCCTTAGATAATTAGCAATAGCATTCCCAGTCCTCTATCTTTTCCCTTGTTCCTAACTCTGTTAAGCCAGAATTAAATACAGTCCTTTGATACCAAATCAATGATTGAAGTACCTTTCCTTAGGGGTGAATATCTAAAGCCATTAGGAAGGGGAAGATAGTCACACAATCAAACTCATAGCATTATCCAATCAGGGCATTAATAGCCCATATCAACATTCAAAGGAACCCCAGGTTAAGAAACTAGAGAAGTTGACAACACACAACTTCTCAGTGATCTCCTGCCTGGGCAACCGTTGAAAGGAGAAACCTTGGCAGGCTCAATCCAGCAGAGTCTGTCAGGTGGGGAGAGGCATAGCCCTTCTATTAGTAGCATTCACACAGAGGTCATTGTGTGTGTGTGCCCTCTCATCCGCAGTCCCATTCTTTTAACAATGGTAACTGATAATTCTGAACATTACCACAATAATGAATTTGGAGCTAAAAGTAATTCTAGATCTAGTTCATCTAGTCTATTTTATAAATGAAAAAACTGATGTTCAGAGTAGTAAACTAGCTTGCTCAAAGTCAGTCCTATAGTAAAATGTAGATTGAACCTAATCTCTCTGTTCTTCCCTCTATACTATCATACCTTAAAAAAAAGGCATTTCCCTTCTAACAATATGATTTCATACATATATATATATAAACATATATATACATATATATTTAATAAGGATTTAAATTTGGAGTACAAAGGCAAAGTGCAGAGTACTTGAATTCAAAGACTTGGCTTCAAATCCTGATTCTTTCACTTACAATTTGTTTAACTAATTAAATCATATTAGTTTGAACTTTCTAGATCTATTTCCTCAATTGTAAAATTGGGAGGGGAAACTAGAAAATATTTAAATGTCTTTCAACTTCAAAATAGCATGATATTATTCATTTGTAGCCCACAAAGATCTAGCAAAATTATTTACTTTCTTTTATAAAGTATATTTTCATGAAGGTTAAAAAATGATGGTAGGATCTCAGTATATTATTGTTTGTCTCCTCTATATCCTCAGCTCCCCCATCCTGTCCCATTTTTGTCAAGGGGAAAAATAATGTCCCTTTTCTTGTGACAGCACAATTTTCTAAGGTTAAAGAAAATTCTTTTTTTTTAGTTGTATCCCTAGGATTATAAAAATCCAAGGTAAGATAATTTGATTCTTTTTGAAACAATGATTCTGTTTGTGATTGTAATTATAGTCTGAGAATTCCATTTTGAAAATAGAAACATTTAAGCATTAAAAGAAGTAATTTAAAAAGCCCTCAAAGTTAATAACTTCTAAAAATCTCTTAGGAAGTCATGGGAATTGGAATTCAATCACTTTTAAAATTTAGCTAACTCCAACTATATATTAAATATTGTGCTAAATACTAGAGATATTAAGAGGAGGAGGGAATTCTCTGCCTTCAAAGAACTCATTCTGAGAGAGGATAAAACATATAAAAATATATGTGGAACTGATAAAGTTGTCCCCAAGGGGAAGTATGGGCTCCTAGGCATAACCAGGGAAGGCATCCCTGAAGAAAGTATTTTTAAATGAGACTCAGTTAGAGTCTAACATGAAGGAAGAGAGGGGAACAATAGTAGAAGTAGAGGAGGGAAGTATTTGAAGTCTAACATGGGTTTAGCTTCCACTCTCCCTAAATCAACATGTCAAGAACACATGGTGTCTATAATGTGGAGCTAGTGAATGACTAGTCCTTAAAAATATGTAATACTAGTGCAATTTCCATGTGGCGTTTAGACCATATCTAAACATTCTGTAACTGGTTTCATTCTGCAAACCATATGGTTAGAAAGAATTTCTTTGATGGCTGTAGCTGCATCCCTCAGCATTACTTCATCTCATCCCTTCTCTTGGTTTGGCTTCTCCCAATATGCATTCTGGAGAGAGACAATAATGTAAAGGGAGAAACCTTTGGGCTTCCCTACTCAAAATCAAAATGTGTTCCATGAAGATGGACTTTGGTTCTTTGCTTTAACAAAAGAAATTGGAGGCTATAATTTATTGAATTTTGAAAGTTTAGGGTACTGAACCCTATGCAGATCTACAATGGAATCAGTTTCTGGGTTTGCAATAAGCCACTGTAACTTTGAGATTCATAAGAAATTTTGGGAATCCAATCAATTAATATGAGACGAAGCCTAATCTAGCAATTTGGATAGAACCTAGTAGAATTAATGCTAAGTATGAATTCATTCTACCCAGCTACCAAGGTATTGAAGGTTAAATTATAACTGGTGTGTAGATATGAGCATATCTGTACTCTTTTTCTTACTATATCTTCAAAGTAAATATAGTTTTGTAAATGCTAATTTGTATAAATTAATTAAATAGAATCTGAGTGTGAATAACTAAAGGTGGGGGGGCACAATAAAATGACAGCTCAAACTGCTAGCATTAGAAAAACACATTTCTAAATCCTCAGGGCTTGGCATTGAATCCAATTAGGAAAAATGCACCTGACCTTGCTTTTGTAGCCTACATGTCACACAGGCATGAAGGACAGCCAATGAAATACATGGCTATGAGAGATAGTGTTATACTTAAGGAATTGTGAAATTCAGGGTTCACTAGTTCAATATCTATGTTTTCATTGATATAAGAATGATCCTTTATCAATACAGATGACAGACCCTCCCTGAATTGATAGTTTCATGAGCTCTTATGGTCAAAAATATTGTTCATTTATTTTATTTATGTTAATATTTGGTATTGAATCTTTCTGTACTTAATTATAGGTATGCGGCTTTTCCAATAACAGGAGAACATTCTGAGTGCATTTGAAGCCTTTTCACCTTGGATCTATAAGAGTTTACATTCCTCTGACTTAAACTTTTAGAAGCCAGAACAATTCCCTTTCCAGAAGTTATTGATAAAAATTCTTTTGTAGTAAGTCTCTTGGATATTCCATCAATTTGTAGTCAAACTTGGTACCTCATGGGAAGACTTCTTTATGTTCAAACTGCTTTATGCATATTTAGCCCTAAATTTAAACTCATGAATACACTGTAGCTTTAAAAATACTGAAATATCATAATAGAAAAAAAAGGAAACAAAACATCTTGCCCTACAACTTAAGCACACTGCCTCCTCCACTGTGTCAAGGCACTTTGAGTGCTAGGGCTGTAGTTCTGCAGTCACAAATATTCTTGAGCTGTCCCAAAAAAACTTGGTTCCATTGACTCTATTGCACACTATTCCACAGGCCCCTGTTATTAAGCCTTTGAATATCCATGGATACTGCTGCTTTCCTTGGTGGAGGCGCCATTGCCTCCAGCTACAAGATCAACTGACAGATTGGATTAAGGTACTGCCATGAATTCTCAGGAAGAATAAGAGACCATTCCCTAAGGCTCTGAATCCTACATCCAAGCATTTCCTGTTCTAGATGTAATAATTGGAAGGAATATTAAGAAGACAATTTATACAACTACTCTGTAAACAACCATCAACATGTTTGATATCATCATATAACCTTTCTTCAAATGCCTTCAAGAAAGGGGAACACATTACCTCACAAGGCATTTCTATTTTATCTTAGAATAGATTGAGATTTTTAAAAAATTGCTACTTTTATCAAATGTTAATATTTCTTTTTTTTTTTTTTTTTTTTTTGAGATTTGCTCCATTGAAAATAGATTTGTCTCTTAGGACCAAGGAGAAATGTAATCCTTTTTTGACATGACATCTCTTGAAGAAAGTGAATATAACTATTTTTCCCTCCCTAATTATTTTCTTTGTTGGAATATATAGCCCCAATTCCTATACATGATATTTATTTATTTTTTTAAACCCTTAACTTCTGTGTATTGGCTCATAGGTGGAAGAGTGGTAAGGGTGGGCAATGGGGGTCAAGTGACTTGCCCAGGGTCACACAGCTGGGAAGTGTCTGAGGCTGGATTTGAACCAAGGATCTCCTGTCTCTAGGCCTGACTCCCAATCCACTGAGCTACCCAGCTGCCCCCTACATGATATTTATATACCTGGAACTTGAGGCTATTTGCCAAATGAGTGTAACACTTGCATTTATCTCCATTACCTTTTATGTTAATTTCAGGATAGCATTGTAACCTATTGGATTTTTTTTGGATCCCAAATCTGATTTGAAAAGTGTTTCCTTTCCCACCCAGCTTTGTCAATATTCAAGTCATTTAAAGAACTCAAGACCATCTTTTGTGGTCTCCATCAAGGGAGCAATTGTAGCTAAGATTTTTGCAATTAGTTATTTGCTCTTTGAAAATTAAAAAAAAAAAAGTGCATAGCAGGGCTGATCACGTAACTCTTGATGAGAGACAGATAATTTACTTTCTTAAACAGAAACTCCTTACTGGTCTAATCATTCCTGTGACAGAAATATGGTACCTAGAAGTAAAAGCTAGATGGTTTTATCAGAAGTGACTAGTGACTGGGCCTAAGAAAAGTCTGATTTCTCTTAATAAAATCTCTTTTTCAACTTATCAATAATAGCTCAACTATATAACTCATTTTAGAATGGAGTTTTCTGTTAGAATTTGCATACTTATATAAGAAAGTTAGTTTTAATATTTATTATTTAAGACAAAACTAATATACATTCTTGGGGAATCTAATTAAGAAAATAACAATTTAATTAAAATGATTGAAAGGAGGATTGTGTCACCTCTTACCATGGAATTAAATGAGAATACTAACCCATAGCATAGGACAATAGTAACACTACAGTATTAATAATGGAATCCATTGAATTAAATAGAAATTACTTATTCTGTATCTTTCTTTCATTTTATCATTTATTTGACAAAATTACATCCTGAAGATTAACATTTAAGATGTGGAAACCAAAATCTTCTTTAAGATTGTCTAATGGAATTGAAAGGAAGCTTAATGGCTTCGAAAGATGAGAAAATGTATTAATCTTTTATTTTCTAAAATTACCATTTTCTTAGGTAAGATATTAAATTGGGCTTTATTTTGCATTTTTTGGAACTTTATGATAACCTCCTGACTAACTTTTGTATGAATAACAATGGCAGACTATTTCCTTCCCATTCTAATCACCAAGTTATGTCAAGGTCTTAAGGAAGTGATTTTTATATGAATAGCATTTGAAAACATTCATTGCTAATAGAAGAATCAACCTGATTCTCTAACCCACGTGTCAAAGATTGCTCTAGCAGTCTATCAGAGAGAGAAGTAAGGTCCCTGACTTCCACTCTCGTTAGGACACTCATTTCATTCAAGGAGGGTAGAGGATAGAGATTATAAACTAGGTTTTCTTTCCCCCATTCATCCTCTAAATATACAAAGTCAAATATATTTTTCTATGCTTGCTATTCTTTTGAAACATCTGCACTTAGTGATATGCTTAATGAACTTGACTAGCTCCTTGTTTACACAAAACACTTTACATTCATCCACTAATCTTAATTCTATTAAAATATTAATCATAACAGAGATAGAAATAAGGACTTTTAAAGAAACTAATCTTGCCCATGAACTCTAGTGACTTTTAAAAACAGTATTTTTTAATTAGAATAATAATTAGGTATCTGGCATTTTCTGATTTTGTGTCAAAATTCTCAGGAAACATATTTCCTTATTGATATACCTTTTTCTGCTAAGACTTATTTTGAATACTTTTCATGTACACTTTTGAACATCACAAATAATATGTTTTCTTTACATAAATATTATTTTTGAGTCATGCTCTCAGTTATGCATCAAATCTTAGAGTTTGGGGATTCTTCTGTATCAGTGAAGAAATTCAGGGATTAACTTTGAGTCAGGTCAAGCCATTTGTCTGCCTAAGGCAATGTTTATAAAAATGCCCCCCTGTATCCATTTGAGACTTAGCACCTTTCCTGAATCATGATGACTTTACTTACTATAAAACAAATGTAGTATCAGCCCAAGGTAAATTGTCACCAGAAAAAAGTAAAACTCATATGAAATTACTCTAAAAGGGAAAAAATATGCATAACTCTAAACTGAAAGGTAAGTATATAAAATTATCAAGGAAAACAGATTTACTATTAAAAATTGTATAGCTAATTGGTTGGAAAAGACTATAATTATATATGGAATTCAACAGTGATAGAAGGTAGAGGAGAAAATTTTCAGAATCAAATTCATGGGAAGAGAATTCAGAAGGAAAATAGTAGATTGATATTTCAACAATTCCATTCTTGATGGTAGTTAAAAGTGAGTTAGACAGGGGGCAGTTGGATGGCTCGGTGGATTGAGAGCTAGGCCTAGAGATGGGAGGTCCTAGGTTCAAGTCGGGCCTCAGACACTTCCTAGCTGTGTGACCCTGGGCAAGTCACTTAACCCCCTTTGCCTAGCCCTATAACAAATTTAAAAAAATTAATATAGAAGGATATATATAAAAGATATTAGGGTTTAAAAAAATTTTAAAAAAGTGAGTTAGACAAGAATCATTCAGAATGAAATCATTAGTCTGTCCTCAGGTTTGAAAGGCTAAACAGAAGAAACTGTATTTTTCCCAAACAATTTATTTTATGGATAATGAAACTAATGTAAAAAAAATGTAATGACTTGGGCAAATTCTCACACAAATAAATAAATAAAAGAGATAAGGTAAACACAAAATTTACTACTACCCAGGTGTAGGTAGAAAACTATTAATCTATGTTCAGACCAAGAGGGAAATAATTTATTACAGGTTGATAATGAAGAGAAGATTTTAATGACATTATGAATGTGTATTTTGTTTGCCCACATTTTATCTTTATTCATTTTCGTAGAGTTTATATTGGAGAAAAAAAGAAAGAATTTGAAATGACTATTATATATCTTTTCTTTATTGTGACTATAAATTTGAAACTTCCTTACCTAAAAACGCATCCATTTTGAGTTTTGGCAAGAAAGGAAAACTGAAATAGAGGAAGAATCTCATCTCAGGACTAATTAACTGATTTCTAATTTCTGAGTGAATACTTACCAAGTTCTTGTATAAAAATTTATCAACTTTAATTTTCTGGCTATATCTAAACTCTGGGATTAAGTTTATCATGAAATGTACTGGATTATGAAGAAAATATCTTTTTTAATGTCAATAAGTGTAACAGAAGAAAATTTGAATTCATAGTTAGTCAAACCTAAATACGCACATTTTTTCTGATAGTTTAATATTCAAGTAGATTTTAATCCAGAGATATGTGTGTGTGTGTGTGTGCAGGTTCATGTGCATGTGTGGGAAAAGAAGAGCACTTTCTCACTTTATAAAATTAAATTTATTTTTATTTTCATGCAAAACACACTTCAGTATTGTTCATTACTATAAGAGCAAACTCATACATAACCAAAATCCCAAAATAAAACCATAAATACCATGATGTGAAAGATGACTCCAACAATTCTCTCTCTGGAGGTGGATAGTACTCCCTCAGGATTTTCTCAGATCATTTCATGGCTGAAAGTAGACAAATTTTCACAGATAATTATCATACAATACTGCTGTTATTGTGTACAATGTTCTTCCAGTTGTGCTTATTTTGCTCTGCATCAGTTCCTACAGAGCTTTACAGATTTTTTCTGAAATCATCTTACCAATTATTTCTTGTAGAACAATAGTATTCAATCACCAGTATATACCAAAATTTGTATATACAAAAATTCAATCACCAGTATATACCAAATAATTGACATCTCCTAAATTTCCAATTCTTTGCCTCTAAATAAAAAAAAAACTGATATAAATATTTTTGTACAAGCAGGTTGGGTCCCCCTGTTTTTAGTATGTCTTTGGGATACAGGCACAGTAGTGCTACTACCAGATAAAAGGATATGCACAATTTTATAATCCTTTGGTTTTTGTTCCAAATTGTCCTCCAGAGATTATGCCCAAAGGACATTAAATGCCTGCCTGCCCTTTGATCCAACCATAGTACTACTGAGTTTTTAATCCTAAAAGATCATAAGGAACAAGACTTGTACAAAAATATTTATAGCCATGCTCTCCGTGGTGGCAAAAAATTGGAAAAGAAGGGGATGCCCTTTGATTGGGGAATGGCTGAACAAATTGTGGTGTCTGCTGGTGATGGAATACTATTGTACTAAAATGAATAATGAATTGGAGGAATTCCATGTGAACTGGAATGACCTCCAAGAATTGATGCAGAGTGAAAGGAGCAGAACCAGGAGAACATTGTACACAGAGACAGATACACTGTGGTAAAACTGAATGTAATGGACTTCTGTACTAGAAGCAATGCAATGATCCAGGATAACTCTGAGGGACTTATGAGAAAGAATACTATCCACATCCAGAGAAAGAACTGTGGGAGTAGAAACACAGAAGAAAAACTTTTCCTTGATCACATAGTTCTATGAGGATAAGATCGGGGATATAGACTCTAAATGATGACTCTATTGCAAATATTAATATGGAAATAGGCCTTGATCAATGATACATGCAAAACCCTGGGGAACTGCATGTCAGCTATGGGAGGTGGAAGGGAGGAGGGGAGGGAAAGAATATTAACCATGTACTAATGGAAAAATATTCTTTATTAATTAAATAAATAATAATTTTTTAAAAACAGCTAACAAATTGCTCTCCATAATGGTTGGATTAGTTCATAACTTCACCAACAAAGCATTAATGTCACAATTTTGCCACATCACTTCCAACATTTACCATTTTCTTTTACTCCCATATTGTCCAAATTGATAGGTAAAAGGTGTCATTTCAGGGTTGTTTTAATTTGTATTTTTCTAATCAAGAATGGTTTAGAATATTTTTTCATATAATTAACAATGGCTTTGCTTTCTTTATCTGAAAATTGATTCTTCATATGCTTTGAGCATTTGTCATTTGGGGAATGGCCCATATTTTTTATAAATTTGGCTTAGTTCTATAAATTTGAAAAGTTAGATCTTCATCAGAGAAAATCATTATGATTTTTTTCAAAGTTTGTTGTTTCCCCTCTAATATTAGTTATATTAGTTTTTTGTACAAAACCTTTTTAATTGAACATAATAAAATTATTCATTTTTTATAATACTTTCTCTTGTTTGATCATAAATTCTTCCCTTCTCCAAAGATCTGCCAAGTAAACTATTTCTTTTCCCCCTAATTTACCTATGGAATCACTTTTTATATCTAAATCATATATCCATTTTGACCTTATCTTGGTATAGAGTGTTAGATTTTGGTCTATACCTAGCTTCTGCTTCTGCCATACTTTTTTTCCAAATTTCCTAGCAGTTTTTGTTAGTGTATTCTTATTTCAGAGGATGGGATCAATGGCTATATCAAACACTAGGTTTCTATGGTCATTTACCCCTGTATATGGTGTATTGAATATTCTCCAATTATCCACCATTCTATTTCTTAGCGAATATCAGATTATTTTGCAGATTGCTGCTTTATAGGACATTTTGAGATCTGTTACTGCTAGTTCACTTTCTTTCACATTTTCTTTCCATTACTTGTCTTGATATTCTTGACTTTTTGTTCTTCCAGATGGATTTTGGGATTATTTTTTCTAGTTCTAAAAAATATTTATTTGGTAGTTTTATTGGTATCACACTGCACAAATACATTAAGTTAGGTAGAATTATCATTTTTATTTTATTAACTCAGCCTACATACAAGCAATTAATATTTTCCAAATTGTTTATATCTGACTTTGTTTTTTTAAGTGTTTTGTAATTGTGTTCACATAATCCCTGTGTTTGCCTTGGCAAGTAAATTCTAAGGTATTTTAGATTGTTTAGGATTAAAATGGAATTTCTGTAACTCTTGATGCTGGACATTGTTGGTAATATATAGAATTGCTGATGATTCATGTGCATTTATTTTATATCCCACAACTTTACTAAAGTTATTCAACATTTCAACTAGTTTTTTAGTTTCTTCTCTAGAATTCTCTAAGTATACGATTACATCATCTGTAAAGAGTGATAATTTAATTTCCTCATTGCCTACTTCAATTCCTACAATTTCTTTTTCTATTCTTATTGTAAGGCTCATATTTCTAATACAATATTAAATAATAGCATTATTAAATATTAAAATTAAAGAAATATTAAATAATTGCTTTACTCTTGATTTTATTGTGAAGGCTGCTAACATTCTCAATGAAGATGATATTTGCTATAAGGTTTTAGGTAGATATTACTTATTTTAAGTAATGACCCTTTTATTCCTGTGTTTTCTAATATTTTTAATAGGAATGCATGTTGTATTTTTCCTAAGTCTTTTTCTGCATTTACTGACATATTCATATGATTTCTATTATTTTGGTTACTGATATCGTCAATTATGCTGATAGTTTTCCTAATATTAAATCATACCTGAATTTCTGATATAAATTCCACTTGGTCATAGTGAATGATCCTGTAATATATTGCTGTAGTCTCCTTGCTAGTATTTTATTTAAAATTTCTGCATCTGTATTCATTAATGAAATTGGCCTATAATTTTCTCTCTCTGTTTTTTCTCTTCCTGGCTTAGATAACAAGAAGAAATTTGTTTCTTAAAAAGAATTAGGTAGAATCCTTTCTGCATTTTTCCCAAATAGTTTATGTAGTATTGGGGTTAATTGTTCTTTAAATGTTTGATAGAATTCACTTTTTTTTAATTTTTTTTTTTATTTTAAACCCTTAACTTCTGTGTATTGACTTATAGGTGGAAGAGTGGTAAGGGTGGACAATGGGGGTCAAGTGACTTGCCCAGGGTCACACAGCTGAAAAGTGTCTGAGGCCAGATTTGAACCTAGGACCTCCACTCTCTAGGCCTAGCTCTCAATCCACTGAGCTACCCAGCTGCCCCCTAGAATTCACTTTTGAATTCATCTGACCATGGGGATTTTTTCTTAATGAGTTCATTGATGGCTTCAATTTATTTTCAATTTATTTTTTTGTGATATGGGTTAAGGGTCCTATTTCCTCTTTTTTAATCTTGGCAATTTGTATTTTCATAAATACTCATCATTTTCACTTATATTATCAGATTTATTGGCATATAATTGGGCAAAATAGCTCCTAATGGTGGCTTCAATTTCCTCTTCACTGGAGTTGAATTTGCCCTTTTCATTTTTGATACTTCTTATGTGATTTTCTTCTTTCCTTTGTTAAAACAAAATTAAGCAAAACTATCTTTTATTTTCTTTCATGAAACCTACTCCTAGTCTTATTCATTAACTCAGTGGTACTTTTACTTTAATTTTCATTAATTTCTCCTTTAATTTTTAGTTTTTCAAATTTAGTCTTTAACTGAGAATTCTTAATTTATCCTTATTCTAGTATTTTTAGTTGCATGCCCAGTTTAATGATATGCATTTTCTCTGTTTTATTGATGTGTTTAGATATATTTTTCCCCAAGTACTGTTTTAACTGTATCCCATAAATTATGATGTGTTTTCTTTTCATTATCATTCTCACTAACAAAATTATTGATTGTTTCTATATTTTGCTCTTTGACCCACCCATTTTTAAGCATTAGATTATTTTGTTTCCAATTAATTTTTCATTTGTCTTTCCATGGAGCTTTAATGATTTTAATTTTATTGTGTTATGAACTGAAAAGGATGGATTTATTATTTCTGCTTTCTGCATTTGGTTGTGAAGATTTTATGCCCTAACACTTCAACTTTTGTATAGGCCCCTTATGCTACTGAAAATATAGTATATTCATTTATGTTCCCATTCAATTCTCTCCAGAGGTTTTTTAATTCTAACTTTTTCTAAGATTTACCTCACTTCCTGTTGGTTGTTTTTTTTTTTTTTTATTTATCTAGATCCAAAAGGGGGAAGTTGAGGTCCTCAAATAGTATAGTTTTACTGCCTATTTCCTCCTGAAGTACATTTAATTTATCCTTTAATAATTTAAAGGCTATATCATTTGGTGAATATATTTTTAGTATTGATATTATTTTATTATTTATAATTTTTATTTTTGCAAATTTTTATTTAACATTTTTGCAAGATATAATTTCCTTCCTTCTCTCTTTTTATAAGATCTATTTTGCTTTAGCTTTGTCTGAGAACCTGATTACTACTCCTCTATTTTTTACTCTAAATGATGCAAAATAAATTCAGCTTCAGCCCTTTACCTTTACTCTGTATTTGTCAACCTGTCTCAGATAAGTTTCTTGTAAACAACATATTATAGGATTCTGTTTTTTAATCCACTCTGTTATCTACTTCTCTTTTATGGTGATTTCATTCCATTCTCATTCACAGTTATTATTACCAACTGTGTATTCCCCTCTATTATTTTTCCTTTTTGATCCTGCTCTTTTTCCTTTAATTTTGTCCCTTATCACTGTTCTTTTGCTTTTCATCATCCTTCCCTTATACCTGTTTCCTCAAATTACAAAACCATTTCCCTAGTCTTATTCCCCTCCTACTTCTATGTGGGGTAAGATAGGATTCGATACTCCAAAGAGCAAGGTTATTATTCCCTCTCTGAGATAGTTATGATGAGATTCAATTGCTCATTACCATGCTCATCCTCCCCTCCACTGTAATAATTTTTCACACCTCCCCAGGTGAGATAATTTATTCCATTCCATTACTCCTTTCTAGTTTATCTCAGTGCAATTCTCTTTTTCACTCCTTGAGTTTTTTTTAACATATCATATCATCCTAATAAGTCTAATTCTATACCTTCTATATATACCCCTTCTAATTGTTTAAGTACTAATAAACAAATTAAAAATTACAAATATCATCTTTCCATGTAGGAATATGTACAGTTTGACCTTATTGAATCCCTTAAATTTTCTCTTATTTCCCTTTTTAGAATTCTCTTGGGTCTTGTGTGTTTGGACATGAAATTTTCTGTTTAGGTCTCATCTTTTCATCAGGAATGTTTCAAAATCTTCTGTTTTATTGAATGGCCATTTTCCCCCACTAGGAATATACTCAGTTTTGTTGGATAGGTGATTTGGGGATGTAAACCTAGATATTTTACTTTCCATAATATTATGTTCCATACCTTCTGATCCTTTAATGTGGAGGCTGCTAAATCCTGTGTAATCCTGACTGAAGCTTCATGAGTATTTGAACTGCTTCTTTCTGGCTATTTGCAGTACTTCTCCTTGGATTGGGGACTCTTGAATTTAGCTATTATTTTCCTGGGAATTTTTATTAGTGGATTTCTTTCTGGAGATGATCTGTATATTCATTCAATTCAGTTTTCTTTGAGAATTACTTATATTATGATATTGTCTTTTTTTATCATGGTTTTTAGATATTCAAATTATGATTCCCACTCTCAGAGATGACAAGCAATTTCAATGAGTTATACATGTGTCATTGTTCAAAACCTATTTCCATGTTATTCATATTTGCATTAGAGTAATCTTTTAACATAAGCCCCTGCTCATATCCATATTGCATTACATGATCTACCATATGTTTTTCATCTGCATTTCTGTTCTCACAATTCTTTTTCTGGATGTGGATAGTATTCCTTCTCATAAGTTCCTCTGAATAATCCCCATTTTCCAATTTTTGCCACCACCAGGGAATGGAAAGAATTTAAGACGAAGCAAAAAATAAAGAACATTGCAAAATATAAAATGAATGACTGATTATATCAAATTTAAAAGGTTTTGTACAAACAAAACAAATGCAACCAAAATTAGAAGGAGAGTAACAGACTGGGAGAACATTTTTGTAACAAAACTCTGACAAACATTTAATCTCCCAAATATATAAGCAACAAAATTAAATTTACAAAAAATCAAAACATTCCCTAATCGACAAATAGTTAAGGGACATGAATAGGTAGTAGATGAAATCAAAACTATCAATAAGAACAAGAAAAAGTGTTCTAAATCTATCCTCATTAGATAAATGCAAATCAAAACAACCCTGAGGTACCAACCTTACACATAGAAGACTGGTCAATATGGCAGCAAAGGAAAGTGATAAATGTTGGAGGGGATGTGGCAAAATTGGGACACTAATACACTGCTGGTGGAGTTGTGAATTGGTCCACCATTCTGGAGAGCAATTTTGAACTATTGTTATTATGATAATAACAGATAATTTGGAGAAGTAGATAATGTGTCAGGGCCAATATTAGAGCTTCAAGTCAAGAGCCAGAGATTGACAGGCTTCAGTGAGGAAAGGAGGGGCTAAACACTTCTGGCTCTCAAACCCCTCCCCCCTAAACAGTTGCTGGTTTCAGTTGGTAATGAAAGCAGGAATGAGATTCTTCTGGTAAGTTTTTTTATGGCTGAAACCCCAATGATGTTCCTTTTCTTTAATTTATATTCCTCACAGGTCAGTTAGATGAGTATATAGAAGCTAGCTATCTAACTGTTGAGGACAGAGAAGATCTTCTTAAACTGGCAGCAGACAGGATTAAAACTAGATGTCCAGACTGAGTTGTGAGTATCCCCCCAAATAACTATCAGGCAAAGATTTGAGGATAAAGGTTATATTAAATAATAACAAGAAAACTAGAGAGGTTAATGAAGGTATTAGGATAATGAAAGGTGACCCTTAACTGTGAGATTGAAGCTGCCCTTCCCCCCCCTCCTCACAGGAGGGGATGAAGGCACCTAACTGAACTTTTTAGATAATGAATATATCTAATCACTAAATAACTAGATAATTATATATTGATATTAATGAAGAATAATATTAACAAACAGGCTAACCCTATGAGTAGAAACCACTGGCTTATGCTACAATTGCCACCTCAGGTGAACCCCCAAGTCTGGAGTAGTAAGCAGAGCATTGGCTCACTTCAACCTCCACAAATTAACTGCCTCAAACCCTTCTCAACTGCCCCCTCACCCAAAGTTCTCCAGGGGGATCCCCTGGAATTCTGGGTGAGGCTATCTCTGTATCTTTGCAAGGATTCCATGCTTTCCATCCCCACATAACACTATGCATAAAGTCTTTAAAAGAATGCCTACCATTTGACCCAGCCATACCACTCCAGAAGTTGTATCCCAAAGGGATAATAAGGAAAAAGATTTGTATGAAAATATTTATAGCATGCTCATTGTAATGCCATAAAAACTGGAAAATGAGGAGATGTCCATCGTTTGGAGAATGGCTGAACAAATTGTACTATCTGATGGTGATGGGATACTATTGTGCTCAAAGGAATAAAAAAATGGAGGAATTCCATGTAAACTGGAAAGACCTCCAGGAATTGATGCAGAGAGAAGTGAGCAGAACTGAGAACATTGTGAACAGAGACTGATACACTGTAGTACAAACAAATGTAATGGATTTCTCTACTAGCAGCAATGCAATGATATAGGACAATTTTGACGTTCTTATGAGAAAGAATGCTATCCACATCCAGAGAGAGAACTGTGGGAATAGAAATGAAGAAGAAAAACATATGAATGATCATGTGGTTCAATGGGGATATGATTGGGATGTTGACCTTAAATGATCACTCTGTTGCTAATATCAATAATATGGAAATAGATTTTGATTAATGATACATGTAAAACTCATCATCTCCAGGAGGGTGGAAGGAGGAATGGAGGGATAAATATTCTAATTTAATTAAATAAATAAATTTTAAAGAAAAAAAGTAAAAGAAAAGGAAATACTTTTAAAAAACTCAACCAAGGTTCTGGGTTAAGATAGCAGCAGAGTAAAAAGCAGCTCTTAACCTCTCCTGACCAAAACATACAGGACTTCTCAAGGAGACATAAAAACAAACACAGTCGAACGGAGGGACCCCACAACAGGGTGCAGCATGGAAGGTACATGGAATCAGGGCATTTCCATGCTATAAAGGGGTGAAACAGCTCTCACTAAATCACGGGCTGAGCAACCACCCCCCAACACAAACACACATCACCTACTGAGCCAAAGCCAGGTCAAAAGGAATAGAGCAAGTTTGGGACACCCATCGAGTCACTGGCAGCTCCAGGGCCTGTTCCTGAGAGCAGCAAGATTTAGGACCCCAAAAAGCTAAAGAATGCGCACGGACTTTGAGTTCGGACACAGAGCACAGGCTCAGATGGAGGCACAGGTGCAGGCAGACACAGGTGGGAGCTAAGGCTCTGAAACCCTGAGTGGGACCCAGTACAGACGGGTATATGACTGTGGAAGCAGCGCCCTGAGACTTGTAAAGGAACCTCCTGCAGAGGATCAAGCAAGGGGGTCCACCAGAGGGCTTGACATTGAGAAAAACCAGACCTCAGACCTCAGAACCCAAAAGACCGCAGACAGATCCTGAGCGTGAGGATAAACCTGAGAACGGACTAGGCTAACGATGGCTACCCAGAATCAGGAAGTTCAGAAGAGAAAGATTAACAACAAGAAAAAGAAATCTTTAATACTCGATAACTTTTACACAGAGAAAATCCAGTCAACCAAGCAAACAGAGGAGGAGAACAAACGAGCATCCGGACCCTCCCAAAATAATGAAAACTGGTCAAAAGCTCTTGAAGAGTTCAAAACTGAGATGACAAGAAAGTTGGAAAAGATTTGGCTAGAGAAATGGGAAATAGCTCAAAAGGAAATCAGGCAAGAAAATAACAGTATAAAAGGCAGAATTTTGCAACTGGAAAGTGAGGCAAGTCAACTAAAGACCAGAAATGACCAGATTGAAAAGGAAAACTAGTCCCTAAAGGCTAGAATTGAGCAATTAGAAGCTAATGATCTCTCAAGACAACAAGAACAAAAAAAAGTCAAAGGATGGATAAAATAGAAGGAAACATGAAATATTTCAATGAGAAAGTGACAGACCAAAAAAAACGGTCTAGAAGATACAATTTGAGAATCATTGGTCTCCCTGAAAAAGGAGAAATTAATAGAAATTTGGACTCCATACTAAAAGAAATTATTCAGCAAAATTGCCCTGCAATCCTACTAAAAGAGGGCAATATAGACATTAAAAGGATCCATAGATCACCCTTGACACTCGACCCAGAAAGGACAACACCAAGGAATATAATAGCGAAATTCAAGAGCTTCCAAGTAAAAGAAAAAAATTTGACAAGAAGCCAGAAAGAGGCAATTCAAATATCAAGGAGCACCAATCAGGATCACACAGGATCTGGCAGCCTCCATGCTAAAAGACCGTAAGGCTTAGAATACGATATTCAGAAAAACAAGAGAGCTGGGCCTTCAGTCACGAATCAACTACCCATCAAAATTGACTATATACTTCCAGGGGAAAGTATGGGCTTTCAACAAAATTGAAGATTTCCAAGTATTTGCACAGAAAAGACCAGGGATAACTAGAAAGTTTGATATCCAACCACAAAAAGCGAGAGAAAAATGAAAAGGTAAAAAAGAAACAGAGGGGAAAGAAAGAAAACTCATAACTTTTTAAATTTCCCTTTTTAAGGGCCTCAGTAAGATCTAATTATCTGTATCCCAATGTGCAGAAATGCTATATATAATTCTCTGTAGTGAACTCTATTCACTATTAAGTATTCACTATTATAGTGGTCGGAAGAATGATTTATGGGGACAGGGTGGAGTGCTGAATAATCTAAGAAGATATAGAGGGTGGGAAAGAGGAGGTTGAATGGAGGGGGACACCAGGAGAAACTTGAGAGAATAATAAAAATAGGATATTCTAATACACACAAAGGAGGCATGGGATGTGGATGGGACAAATACTATTATAAGAAGGAGAGGAAGAGAGCATCAAGAGGTAATTTTTAAACCTTACTCTCAGCGTAACCAACATGGAGAGGGAAGAGTAGCTATACTATCCATTGGGATATAAAACTCTTATCTAACCCTACTGAGAAAGTCAGAGGGGATAAGCCAAGGAGAGCAGGGGATTGGGGAGGTCAAAAAAGGGAGGGAAGAAGAAGGGGGAGGGAATTTATTAGGCCTTCAAAAACAAAAAAAGGGGAATAACGAGGGAGGGGGTAGAAAGGGAAGTCAATGAAGGGAGGGGATAAAGGATACAGGCTTAATAGCAAACCACTCATTTAAAAGGAAATAGTTTAAGAAGAAGGGGTAGGAATAGGGGACAATACAAAAATCTCAGTGAATGCACAGCTGATAATTATAATACTGAATGTGAATGGGATGAACTCTCACATAAAATGGAAGCAAATAGCAGAGTGGATTAGAAACCAAAATCCCGAAATATGTTGTCTACAAGAAACACAGGCGGGGGGACATACACAAGTTTAAGGTTCAGGGCTTAAACAAAATCATTTGAGCATCAAATGAGAAAAAGAAGGCAGGAGTGGCTATTGTGATTTCTGACAAAGCCAAAGTAAAGATTGATAGGATTAAAAAAGACAAGGAAGGTCATTACATCCTGATTAAAGGCCATGTAAACAATGAGGAAATAACACTGCTCAATATGTATGCACCAAGTGGCATAGCATCCAAATTCATAAAGGAGAAACTGGCAGACCTCAAGAAGGGAAGAGATAGTAAAACAATAATAGTGGAAGATCTAAATATTCCTCTTTCAGATCTAGATAAATCAAACCAAAAAATAAATAAGAAAGAGGTAAGAGAGGTGAATGAAGTCCTAGAAAAATTAGATTTAATCGATATATGGAGAAAAATAAATAGGGACAAAAAGGAATACACCTTCTTTTCAGCTGCACATGGTAAATTCACAAAGATTGACCATGTAATAGGGCATAGAAACATTGGAAACGAATGAAAAGAGCAGAAATAATAAATGTAACCTTCTCAGATCATAATGCAATAAAAATAATAATTAGTAAGGACACCTGGACAGGCAAATCAAAAACCAATTGGAAATTAAATAATATGATTCTCCAAAACCAATTTGTCAAAGGAAAAATCATAGAAAAAATCAACAATTTCATTGAAGAGAATGACAATGATGAGGCATCCTACCAAACTCTGTGGGATGCAGCCAAGGTAGTACTCAGGGGGAAATTTATATTCTTTAGCGCATATATTAACAAATTAAGGAGGGCAGAGATTAATGAATTTGGCATGCAACTCAAAAAATTAGAAAGGGAGCAAATCAAATATCCCCAGATGAAATCTATATTAGAAATACTAAAAATTAAGGGAGAAATCAATAAAATCAAAAGTAAAAGAACTATTGAATTAATAAATAAGACTAGAAGCTGGTACTTTGAAAAAACAGATAAAATAGACAAAGTACTGGTCAATCTAATAAAAAAAGGAAAGAAGAAAACCAAATTGACAGTATCAAAGATGAAAAGGGAGACCTCACCTCTAATGAAGGGGAAATTAAGGCAAACATTAAAAACTATTTTGCCCAATTATATGGCAACAAATATAACAATTTAGGACATATGGATGAATATTTACAAAAATATAAACTGCCTAGATTAACAGCAGAAGAAATAGAATACCTAAATAATCCTATATCAGAAAAAGAAATTTAACAAGCCATCAAAGAACTCCCTAAGAAAAAATCACCAGGACCTAATGAATTCACAAGTGAATTCTATCAGATATTCAAAGAGCAACTAATCCCAATACTATACAAATTATTTGATATGATAAGCAAAGAAGGAGTCCTACCAAATTCCTTTTATGACACAATATGGTACTGATCCTAAAGCCAGGTAGACCAAAAACAAAGAAAGAAAACTACAGATCAATCTCCCTAATGAACATAGATGCAAAAATCTTAAATAGAATACTAGCAGAGACTCCAGCAAGTAATTAAGAAGATCATCCACCATGATCAGTTGGGATTTATACCAGGAATGCAAGGATGGTTCAACATTAGGAAAAATATCCACATAATTGACCATATCAACAGTCTAACAAACAAAAATCACATGATTATCTCAATAGATGCTAAAAAAGCCTTTGACAAAATACAGCACCCATTCCTATTGAAAACCCTGGAAAGTATAGGAATAGAAGGACCTTTCCTAAAAATAATAAATAGTATATACCTAAAACCATTAACAAGTATTATATGCAATGGGGATAAATTAGAAGCCTTCCCAATAAGATCAGGTGTGAAGCAAGTATGTCCATTATCACCTCTATTATTCAACATAGTACTAGAAACAAAATATAGGAAAAAAATATAGGAGATAAACAATTGCTTGAATGCAGGGGCTTAGGCAGACCTGATTGGGGATATGGACTCGAAAGGACCACACCAAGGCAACTAACAACAATATGGAAATAGGCCCTGAACAAGGACACATGTTACAACCAGTGGAAATGGGCGTTGGCCATGGGTGGGGGGAGAGCAGGGGAGTGAAGGGGAAAGTAGGGGCATAAAGTATGTAAACAGGTTAAAAATGAATATTAATAAATGTTTAAAAAAATAATAATAGAGGTGATAATGGGCATCCTTGTTTCACATCTGATCTTACTGGGAAGGCTTCTAATTTATCCTCATTGCATATGATGCTTGTTGATGGTTTTAGATATATACTGTTTATTATTTTTAGGAAAGGTCTTTCTATTCCTATACTTTCTAGTGTTTTCAATAGGAATGAAGATAATGATGTGATTTTTGTTTGTTAGCTTGTTGATATGGTCAATTATGTGGATGGTTTTCCTAATGTTGTACCATCCTTGCATTCCTTGTAAATATTCCACCTGATCATGATGGATAACCCTCTTGATTAATTGCTGGAGTCTTTTTTTAAGATTTTTTCATCTATATTTATTAGGGAGATTGGTCTGTAGTTTTCTTTCTGTTTTTGTTCTGCCTTGCTTTGGAATCAATACCATATTTGTATCATAAAAGGAATTTTGTAGGACTCCTTTTTTGCTTATTATGTCAAATAGTTTGTATAGAATTGGGATTAGTTGCTCTTTGAATGTTTCATAGAATTCACTTTTCAATCCCTCATCCCCTGGCAATTTTTTCTTAGGGAGTTCTTGAATGGCTTCTTCAATTTCATTTTGGATATGGGATTATTTAAGTATTCTATTTCTTCTGCTGTTAATCTAGGCAATTTGTATTTTTTTAAATATCATCCATCTCACCTAGATTGCTATATTTATTGCCATATAATTGAGCAAAATAATTTTTAATGATTGCCTCGATTTCCACTTCATTACCTATGAGGTCTCTCTTTTCATCTTTGATACTGTTCATTTGGTTTTCTTCTTTCCTTTTTTTATTAGATTTACCAGTACTTTGTCTATTTCATCTATTTTTTTCAAAATAACAGCTTCTAGACTTATTTATTAATTCAATAGTTCCTTTACTTTCAATTTTATTAATTTCTCCTTTGATTTTTAGTATTTCTAATTCAGTTTTCATCTGAGAATTTTTAATCCTCAGTGCTCACAGTGCATGCTCCTGTAACAGTGCACACTCCTGTAACAGAGCCTGAAAAAAAATTAACTTTATGGCTCCTGCAGAAAGAGCTATATCTGACCCTCAAAAGAGCCAGATATGGCTCGAGAGCCATACGTTGCCAACCCCTGCTCTAGATGGTATCATAATGAGTCTTCAACTTCTTCCATAGGTTTACAGAAGAAAATATGATTCACAGAAAACAGACCAAATCTATGGTGAATTTTATTAACCTTTTGATTTCAACTTGAAAATCTTAGGGCCCTTTGTGATTGTTTTTCTTCCCATTATGTACAAACTATTTTAGAAACCATGCCTTTGTAGGGAAATGATGATGAAGAAACCTTTGATAAGAGTTTACACCTTCAGAGGATGAGAGGTGTGAATCCCATAGACAACGCCCCCTGGGCAGTGCTAAACAATTTGGAAACTTTACAGGTGATTGACCCTTGTGAAGAGGGGAAGGGACAAGAAGTCACCATAAAAGGAAGTCCCAAACTCCCCCAGAGCAGATTGTCTTTGAGAAGAAGTCTAAAGAGAGTGTCTTCTGGAGATAGTCTTCAAAGGAGCTTCGCTGAAGACTTTGGTTTGGATTGTGGGCTTGGAGTTCAGCTTCAACTTTGACTCTGACTCCTGGACTACTTTGTTGGGTGTGTGAAAGGCTGACTCTTTTCCTAGTTTCCTAAGAGATTAGCTTCCATCTTGGAGGAGGCCACGTGCTTACTCACCACCAGCCTTCCTGGTTGAGAGTTAATTAATCTCTGTTTGGATTAAGCAGACCCAGAGTAAACATTTAGGTTGATAGGATAGATAACCTCTCTAACCTCTTCACATTTTTCTACTTTATTGTTTCCTCTCCATTTTGTAAATATTAGTAAATAAATTTCTGACTCATGATATAATAAATACTTGTGATCACATAACTTCATATAATCATTGTCCAACAATTAATTTTAACCTTTACACTAACCCCAAAGAGCTTACAATATAATGAGGGAAAATAGCACACACAGAAAAACTAGAATTAGGAAGAAAGAGGGAAAGGTACTCAGATGATGGCATGATGATGAAGGTAAAAAGTCCCAAATGAGTGCAGGTAAAAGAATTTCAAATAATTTCACCTAGAGATGTCAAAAAATGGAACCATGAATGTAATGGGGTTGGGGGAATAAAAAGAATAATGTCCTATTTTTTATTTTTTATATTTACTTAAATGTGTACATACTTTTTTATAAAATTAAATAGAAATTCCTTTAAGGTGCTGACTGAAGATTTTTGGGCTCTTTTTCTAGCAATTAACTTCCTAGCATATGGTAGGAATATAAGAAATGCTTTTCAAAGAATGAATCAGTCAAATAAAAAAAAAAGGTAACCTATGAAGGTAAGCAAAGACTCTTGACTAAGGGATATGGAGTAAGAAGGAAATGAAACTAAATGAAAAAATAAATTGCTGCCTGAGTGAATTAGCAGGATATTTATAGTTCTCTAGCCAAAACGGATAGAGGAAAGATAGCCTCAAAGTAAGAATACTAGTACCTTAAGATTCAAAATGATATATTTTTCAGGAGGAAAGGCAATAAAAGGAAAGGAAAGGGATTATGGAGAGGAAATCAGGAATTAAAAACTAATAAAAATGTCCATAACTTTGAACTGTATCATAGTAACTATAATCATTGTCTGTTACCACTTTTAATTAAGAAAATAAAAATAAGAGATTTATTAGGTGGTTAGGAATAGGAAAATTATTTAAATTATTTGAACTTTTTTATTATTTTCCTAAATCCCAAATATCCATATATTCCTTTCTTTAATTTAGAAAATCAGCAGTAATTCTGTTTATGAGGAGAAAGAGAACCCTTTAAGGTAGGGAGAGATCAGTGAAGATTTCAAAAAAGTAGCATCTGAACTGAATCTTGAAAGGAAAGAATTGCAATCACAGGAAATGTAGGAAAACTGTGTTATGTTAATACATGGAGATGAAACATACCTGGTTAAGAGTGGAGATGTATGTGCCGACAGCTATAGAGGAAAATTTTAAATATATGAAAGTTTGAACTAAATACAAAACAAAGCTGGAAAAAGAAATAAAGAAAAAGAATCAACAAATTATATTTATAAGTAATGCAAGAAAAACCATGTTGTTGGTGTTTTGTTGTTTAGTCACAGTCATATTCAAACCTTTCGTGATCCCATATGGGGTTTTCTTGTCAAAAATACTAGAGTGGTTTGCCATTTCCTCCTCAGGCTAATTTTATAGATATAGAAGCTGAGTCAAATAGAGTTAAGCAACTTTCCAGAGGTCAAACAACTAATAAGTGTCTAAATCCAGATTTGAACTCAGGAAGATGAGATTTCCTGAATGTAGTCCATGTACTCTATTCTATGGTAGTTTGATTGGTATGGTATTGAATAAGTAACTTAATTTATATAAAATTGTCATTTTTCTTATATTGGCTCAGCCTACACATGATTAATTATTATTCCTCCAGTTGTTTAAATCTATCTTCATTGGTGTGACAAATATTTTGTAATTGTGTTCATATAGCTCCTGAGTTGTTCTTGGTAGGTAGACTCACAAATATTTTATATTGTCTGCAGTTAGCATTTTGTTTAGTTGTGTTTTCAGTCTTCAAGAACTTTAAATTGAATTCCTCAATCTCTGACTGGGTATTGGTGCTGGTGATTTTTGGGAATTAATTTCATATCCTGCAACTTTGATAAAGCTGGTAAATTTTTAAACTAATTTTTACATGATTCTCTAAATATCATTTGTAAAGAATGATAATTCAATTTTCTCATTGCCCTACTTTTATTCCTTCAATTTCTTTCATCTTATTATTATCTCTCTCTCTCTCTTACATTTGTATATATATATACATATATATATGTGTGTGTGTGTGTGTGTATACATATATACACAAAAACACATATAATCTTATTGCATTTCTAAAACTATATTGAACAGAAGTGATGATAATTAATCTCCTTGTTTCACTCCTTATCTTTTTGGAAAATTTTCTATTTTATCCTTATTACAGATACTTACTCTTAGTTTATGATAAAGTCTCTTTTTTATCTCAGTAATGGTTTATTTTTCCACTCTTACTTTTCAAAATTTCTAATTTGGTGTTAACTTGGGGATTTTGTTATTTTTCTAGTTTTTTTTTTATTAGTTGCATGCCCAATTATTTATGTGCTCTTTCTTTATTGATTTAGAGTATAAAATTTTCCACAATTATTAATTTGGATTTCTTCTTTGACTCACTCATTCTTTAGTATCTTTAGATCATTTTGAGTCTTCTAATTGAACATAAACTTTCTGATAAGCTCTGATCTTTTCATCAGGAATACTTTAAAGTCCTGTGTTTCACTAAATGTCTATTTTTTTCTGTAGAATTACACTTGGTATAATCTTGGTTTCTCTTGGTATATAAGACTTTGTTGTAAACATAGCTCCTTTGCCTTCCAGAATATCATATTGGAGTCCCTCTGATCCCTTAATATACAAGCTGCTAGATCCTATGTAAATCCTGACAGTGGCTCCAATTCTCAAAATATGTTGATGCCGTTCAGTTGTTTCAGTCAAGTCTGACTCTTTGTAACCCCAGTTGGGGTTTTCTTGGCAAAGATACTACAATGCTTTGCCATTTATTTCTTCAGTTCAGTTTGCAAATTAAGAAATTGAGCAAGTCAGTTACATGACTTACCCAAATTCACACATCAAGTAAGTGTCCGAAGGTAGATTTGAAATCAGTTCTTCCTGGCTCTTTGCTCAGTGCTTTATCCACTGAGACACCTTGCCTCACGTTTAAACTAGAAGTTTATAAATATCTTGAACTCAGTATGTCCAAAAGAGCGTCTAAATATTTCTGCCCAAACATATTCCTCTTCCAAACTTCCCTTTCTTGTCAATGTAGCATGAAATCTCCTACATGCATAACCTCACCATTTTCATCATTTCCCTGATTTTCTCCATTCTTCATATCTGAAATTTACCAAATCTTTATGTTTCTTCTTCAACAATATACTTTATACAGCCTAAACACATCCTAATAATTATCACCTTAGTTCAGGTGTTTATCACCTCTGGTGTAGATTAAATAGCCTCCCAAAGCATCTCTCTATCACATGTTTCCTCTTCAGTGTATCCCACAAACTAATGCCAAAGTAATTTTTTAAGTACAGATCATGCCATAATATTTTCCTCCTCAACAAATTTCAAGGGTTCTCTATGTCTCTAGGATAAAATCCAAATTCCTCTCCTTGGATCTTAGATTTTTCTCATAACTTAGTATCAACTTATTATTTCCACCTTGTATAAGCTTTTCTTCTTTGTGTTCTTTTATATATTTGAGAGGACTCTTATTCAGTACACTTTTTTTGTAACTCATATATATCCTTCAGGATGACTTTTGTACTGTTTATCATATGTGGGACTTCCTTGGTAATATATTGCATTGTGTTTTCACCCAAAATCTGTCTTTTCATTTTAATTTTACCAATAATTCTGGTTCTCCAGAGTTTATATTTTTCCATTATAACTACATGGAAAATATAATCAAGTTAAATTTGTAAAGCAGTGAGCAGCTTGGTATCCTTGAAAAGTATCATACAATTTTCCAAATACTATCTAGCCAATTTGAAAATATTAAAATAAATCTATGTTGTATTAAATAATAGAAATAGAACTAGGGTCATGCCATCATAACCAGGTGGACATTGATTAATCAAACAAGAGAGATAACAATGACAATGTCACTCATGGCGTGCCAGAATACTTATGTGAGTGTCTGACAAAAGAAATTAAAAGAATACACATAGGAGAATTAAAAGAAAAAAGATACAAAAGGATACTAAGGAGAATGTTGCTGCATTGTTTTTATTGACGAAGTCTCAACATATAAGCAAGTATAATTAATGGAGAGAGTAAGATTCAAGATTCATGAGCCTCTTCCTAAAGTTTTGAGTGATTTAGTTACCTTGAGAGTGAGGACATTAATGTTCTTACTTCAATGACTTGGTTTGTTTTCCCAAAGTTGGATTGTCTGTTGGGTCATTCTTATTCTTACCTGCAAGCAAAACCTTAACACCCTGGTGCCTTCCCTGATTCTGTCATAATGGAGTTAATAAAACACATATCTAAGTCTCACTTAGCTTTCATTTCAACTTGACTATAACTGACTTCCTATCTGTGCTCTACAGTATTTTCAGATGACAGATAAGAGAATACAACAAAATTATTGGAGAAAAGTCTATGTCACCATCAACTGTGCCAACACCCAGTATTAGCTATTGAAACTTAACTTGGGTATGTAAGGAGTAGGAAGGGGTGTTACTCATTATGGTAGAATAAGATTAAGCCAAAAATAAAATTGGTTTCCTCTAAGTAGAAATTACTGATAATAGTGCTGAAAAGAGATAACTCCAGAAAATTTTCAGGAAGCAAAGAATATAGTTGAGTGATTAAATTGAGAAATATTTTTATATAAGTATTTTATATGCTTTTCTGGTAGGTAGACTGATACACTGGAGAAGAGCCTCAGGGAAATGAAATACAATTGTGGTGAATATTGGATTGAGGGATAATTTGCACAAAAACTCCTTGAAGTAGAGACTATCTTTCTTTTTTTTTTTCCTTGCATTTGTATCCCAAGCATGACACTTGGTAAATAGTAAGCACTTAATGTTTCTTGATTTGACTAAAATGATTAATAAACGTGATGAAAGAGATCCGAGTGAAAGGAAACATATTCTATATTATAGGTATCATTAGGATGAATCTGCATGGGGACTGGGACTGGAAAATTACTAGAAAAAATGTAATTCAAAATAAAAAATTAGATGACTAACATTGCATATTAAGAAGATAAATGTGTCTGATAAAAGCTAGAAACTGATGGAGGAAAATCTAGTAATCAGTCTTTAACCATTCAGCCTTTTAGCAAAGATTTATTAATTGCTAGCCACTACACTAAGAATTTCAGTGAAAACTGGAACACCCAAGTATTTCTAGCTAACATGACAGCATGTTAGTACTTGGAGAAGTACATACCCCCCATTAACATCTCACCTCACCTCTAGAAACTCAACAGAAGGAGTAAAAATAAAGAAAACCAAAGATGAATGGTTATGTGTTCCTCTATCTATTCCATGTCTACATGAGAAGGCTTTGAGAAATCAGGGAAAGTTCTGTGTTATTAGCAACTTGTGATCCATTGTACATCAGGATGACTGACCATAAGTTTCATAGCCACATATGGAACTGATTATCACCACCCATTCTTATCCTGAGTGAGTGGGCCCAAGTAACATCCTCCTCCCCCAAATAACCATCAAGTGACTCTTAGGTCATTTTCAAAAAACCTCTTTCACCAAATAAGGAGTACTTCCTACATGACCTAACCTATAGACAAATATAGCTTGTTTCCTAGATGAAATGACCAATGAGGGTTGTTATTGGATGGCTATGACCTTTGAAGGCATGATTGATCTTGTGATAATCTTTGTACTTGTATGGAAAAATCAGAACCTTTTCCTAAGGATATATAAGATAGTTCCTCTCAGTGCTCTGGGACTCCTGTTGTTAAACAAAGGGTCCAGCTTTGTGGAGGACTTGACCTCTTACAACAAAACCTAAATAATTACCTGGCTTGGAGAATTTGACTTTATTTATCTAAAATGATTATTTTTAAGAAAAATTTTATCATAATAGTCTTTTTCTTTGGCATTTGTAACTCTTCATAACCTATCTTCTTTCTTCCTTTGCAGTTTTTTATTAATCTACTGAGCATTCCACATATCATTTTGGAGCCTTTGCATCATTTTTCTTATACTTATTATGTCCTCTCCCCCTCACCTCTGTCTCTTTAGTTTTGCTGGCTTCTTCCAATTCTCAGTTCAAATTCAACTTTCTTCAGAAGCCTTTTCCAATTCTCCAGTGCTAATAATGTCTTTATTTTTAGATTAACTTCATCTATTCCACATATTTTCTTTTATCAAGTTATTTATGTGTTGTCTCCTCCATTAAAGACTCCTTCATATGGTCCCTGAGGAAGAGCTTCTTAAATTAGACCTGTTCTCTTCCTGATGAAAATATTTTAAATTTATTTGTATTATTTATGTTAGTGCTTGTTGTTTTTTTCACAATAAAATAAAAATTCCTTGAAGGAAGAAACTATTTCATTTTTCTCTTGTTTGCCTAGTGCAGTACCTAGCATGTTGTGAGTAATTAATAAATGCCTACCTGGTTGACTATGCAATCGGTCTACGAAGAAAGTCCAGAAAGGATAGAGAGTTTAAAGAATGAATTTCTCTTTAAAAAAAGAAACAATTCCGATGAGTAGGAAAAGAGAGAAGAAACTAATGCAGATGGAGACAGAATCAATCCACTTCTCTGTTTTTTAAAAGACATGAATAAAATATGGAGGAAAATTATATGAAAGAGAATGTATCCATAAGAAATAGCCATCATGTTAGTGTCATAAATGAAAATGCACAGAATTAGAAAAATTTTGTTAGGGAAAATTAAAAGCAACATAGATATTTGGTTTTGGTTTTCAACCTTGTATGAAAGAATGGTCAAAGAAAGGATAGATCAACTCCTTAGAATGATTAAAATACAGTAACTAATGATAGTAAGAAGTAAGAGTTATTTAATTCTTACATTAATTTTGTTTTCTCTGCCAAGGATAATGATCTTTGAACTGAAAAGTATGGAACAAATATGCTTAATTTGGGGGGAGATATCTAAAGTGAGTTTAAAAAGATATTAAGAACATACCTAGAAATCTTTAAAGAGTTCATATAACTTCGATCAAATGAAATAAAAATTAGAGTATTGAAAAATGTGTCTTCTCTCCTAGTGTACATCTATTCTCCACAATATTTTACAGATCACCAATGGTGACTAAGCAGTTACATCCATCATATTTTTAAATATGTGAGTGATAGCTCAGTGAGCTTGAATTATGCACAAGGCAAAATTCTTGTGTTTCATTTATGAAATATTTAGTGAAGTACCAAATTTTACATGGATACTGGAACTAGTCTAGTAGATGGAGATAAATTATGTAGATTTATTGTTGTCTCAATTTTTTAAAATTGATACCAAATGAGCGAGGCAAGGTAGATTTGAAAATGATTGAATAGTCAGACTAAAAGAAAAGTTATTATTGGCTTGTTGTCATTTTACAAGGAAATGTTTGGTGAACTGCTAAAGGGAAAAATGCTTAGCCCTGCACTGTCTAGCATTTTAATCACTCAGTAGGCTTATTAAATTTGCAGACAAACAAACCAAAAGAGAAAGTTGATGAGAGAGTCTGTTTGAAAAATATTTTTAGTGAGCTAGGTCATTGAACCAACTCCTTAAGTATACAATATATAAAATAAGGGTAGACAACAGTTTTTTAAAAAGACATTTTAGTCGATTTTAAGCTCAGTAAGAGTCAGACCAGACTGTCATATGGGGGTCAAGAAATCTAATATGAGCTTAGTCTTTCATTCAGAAACACCTAGATTAAAGGAATAGATGTCCAATTTACTTTACCTTGTCTTGGCTAAATCACCTTGTAATACTGGATTCAGTTCTTTACATTATACTTTAGGAAGGGCAATTCACTAGAGATTATTCAGAGAAAATCAGCTGGACTTTGAATTTGTCCAATCTGATTAGTTGAAGAAACTTGGTCTATTTTAGCCTGAAGGTGAGAAGATTTAAGGACTTTAGAAGGGGGCATGGTGTCTTTCTTCCCATGTTTGGGAGAGCTATCTCACACGCCTAAGAAATTCATTTTGTTCTATCTTAATTCCAGAGGTCAGAATTCATAACCATGTATAGGAACTGAAAAAAGGCAAATTTAGATGTAATATCAAGCATAATTTCTTAACAATTAAGACTTATCTATTATGTGGAATGTGATACATTAGGAGGAGGTGAGTTTCCTCATATTGGAAAGTTTCTAGGCAAAAGCTGGCTAAGCTACTGTCAGTATATTGAGAACAATTTTTTTCTTAGTATGATTGTGTGATTCTGGTGTATCTGTGTTGTTGCATCAGGCCTATCAGACATGATGACCTGGCAGCCTCCCTATAGCCAGAGATCATTTCACTGGAAAAAAGGGGATGTGATAGAACAATGATTGTTGATGTTTCAATTATGTCCAACTCTTTGTGACCCCATTTGTAGTTTTCTTGGCAAAATGGTGGAGTTGTTTGCAATTTCCTTTTCCAGCTCATTTTACAAATAAGGAAATTGAGGAAAACAAGGTTTGAGTGATTTGCCCAACTACTAACACAGTTAGTAAATGTCTGAAGCTAAATTCAAACTTATAAAGATGATTTCTAGACTCCGGACCTGAGACTCTATCCTTCGTGCCACCTAAATGTCCTATCATAATAATTAAGATACATCATAAACTGTACATATGAAAAAGTAAGTCACTTATAATGCTTCCCTATTCTTTAAACAAATGTTCAAGAAGCCTACATATTGCACACTTTCCAACAGTTTTCAAAGAATATCGTCTCAGATTCTCTTGCCCCCACTCCAATCCTCCTTGAGATGGTAAATAATCTCACATAGATTTTATATGTTCAATCATGAAAAACATATTTTTTCATATAAATCCTTTTTGTGGAAGGAAACTCAAAAAGAAAAAAAAAAGAAAGTGAAAAAAGTTTGCTTTGTTGTGGATTCAGACACAGTTCTTTTTCTCTAAAAATCACTGGCATTTTTTATCATGTGTCCCATGGTATAGTTTTGAATCCTTGTATTTTTAAGAATAATTGTTATTCATAGTTGTTCATTGTAAAGTATTCCTGTCACTATGTTATCCTCGTTCTGCTTATTTCACTCTACTTCAGTTTGTATGTCTTTCCAAATTTTTTTGAGCTCCTAATGTTTGTAATTTTTACAAGACAACAGCAGCCATTATTAGCATATACTAAAACTTACTCGGGCACTTCCACATCAATAAGTATCCCCTCACTTTCCAAATCCTCCTCCCCTTAATTTTTCTTTTAAGTAAAGGAGTAAAAATAGGAAAATTAATGAATTAAAGTAGGCACTGAGGAAACAAAGCTATCACTCTTTCAAATGATATGATGTTAAATTTAGAGAATACCAGATAATCAACTAAAAAACTAGTTGAAATAATAACTTTATCAAAGCCGAAGGATGCAAAAGAAAACATAAATCTTTAGCAATTCTATGTATTACTAACAAACTATAGGAGTAAGAGATAGAAAAATTCCATTTCAAATGACTCTAGACAATATAAATATTTGGGAATCTATTTGCCAAGACAAACCCAAGAATTATATGAACACAATCACAAAATATTTTTCACACAAAGAAAGTTAAATTTAAACAATTTGAAAAACACAAATTGCTCATGGTTAGGCCAAGCTAATATAATACAAATTACAATTCTACCTAAGTTAATTTACTTATTCAGTGACATACCCAATCAAACTACCAAAAATTATTTTATAGAAATAGAAAAAATAATTTTAAAATCCATCTGAAAAACAGATCAATAATATCAGAGGAATTAATGAAAAAATATGAAGGATGGTGACCTAACATTACAAAATCCCAAACTATGCTCTAATGCAATAATCATCAAAACAATCAGGTCCTGGCTAAGATATAGAATGTGAATCAACTGAATAGATTAGAGTCAAATGAAGTTAGTAATCTAGTGTTTGATAAACCCAAAGATCCAAGCTTTTGGTATAAGAACTCACTATTTGACCAAAACTTCTGGGAAAACCAGAAAACAGTAGAGCAAACATTAGGTACTGTTATAAAAAAAAGAATGTAAATAAGCTGAGTAGAGTAGGTGTGAGGAAGGATAAAAGGGAATAAGGGATTATAAGGTGATTGGAGGAGGAATGAAGGTATGGTTAGGTATATTGGAGATAAAGGAAATGGGGTATATAGGAGAGGGCAGCTCAAACAAGTTTATTCCCCGAGGCTTGAGACAGAGAATCCAGGGAGGAAACTAGGGCCAGTAAGAAACATTTAGGCTTGATTGGAGGGTTTCTCTTGTTAGTTTCAAAGTCTCTTGAGGGAGGGGTGTGAGAGCTCCTCCCTGCCAGTCAAACTGATGGCTGGAGGAAGTCTTGAAGGTGGGTACTTCCTGTCAAGATGGATGCCCCAGTTGTCTCAAGAAATAAAGGAAAATGATTCTTTTCTTTTGGCTCTTGTCTTAATTTTCAACACAATGACTCACCACAGGGTTTCAATAGGTAACAAGGGAATTTATTAATACCAGGGTCAGTTAGAAGGGCAAAGGGGTTTGGGATTTTCTAATTGCTGCTAGGGAGAGGGGTGAGGGTGGGGGAATGGGTCACAGAGAGGTTTAGACAGAGAGAGCGGCTGGCTCTCCCAGTCAGGAAGATTTGACTGCCTTTTAAATAAAGTCTTTATCAAACCTAGGGATAACTTATTTGAGGATACTCCAATTATCTAAAGAAACTAAAACCCACTATATTCAATCATCAAGCCCTCCCTTCCAACCAGAACCCAAAGGAAATCAGGGAAGGGGAGGGATGGAGATGGGAGATCAGGGAGAGGTCCAGAGAAATGAGATAGATGCAAATTTCCCCAAAACAAAATAAGCACAGGCCAAGGCCGAAGCAATTAGGCCAAAGCCAAAAGGCCAAAGCAAAAGCCTCCAGCCACAGTGAAAGCCAGAAGGCAAAAGCTCCATCAGTTGGAACTTCACCTCTATTTATCGCTTCAAGTTCTCACTGACTTTCTGAACATTCTAAGATGTTTAACTGATGTTTTGTGACCGTTAGAAATTGCAGAAGCAAAAAGTTTCTGTTAGCCACCTTGCATTACAGTACAGACCAATATCTCACAAACTATACTAAAAAAAGGTCAAAATAGATATAAGATTTAGACATAAAGGGTGAAATTATAAATATATTAGGGGAACATAGAATAGTTTACCTAGGAGGTCAATGGAGAAGGGAAGAATTTGTAACCAAACTATAGACAGAGAAGACGACAAGATATAAAATAAATAATTTTGACTATAATAAATTTAAAAGGTTTTGTACAAACAAAACCAATGTAATAAATATTAGAAGAGGGAAAAAGGGAAAAATTATAACTAATTTCTCTGATGAACATCTTATCTAAGACAAGAATTAAGACAAATTTATAAAAATAAAAATAATTTTTCAAATGACAAGTGGTAAAAAATATGAATAAGGAATTTTCAGATGAAGAAATCAAAACCATCAGTAATCATATGAAAAAAATGTTATAAATCTCTCTTGACTAGAGAAATGTAAATTAAAACAACTCTGAGGTACCATCTCTCACCTATCACAATGATTGATATGACCATAAATTATGAATGGTAGAGAGGATATGGCAAAATTGTAACACTAATTTATTGCTGGTGTAGTTCTCAACCAATCCAGCCATTCTGGAGGGCAATTTCAAATTATGTCCAAAGGGTATATCTAAAATAATTCATACCTTTTGATCCAATAATGCTACTAATAGGACTATATCAAAAAGAGATAAATAAAAGGGGAAAGATCCTATTTGTACAAAAAATATTCATAGTTGCTTCTGTGAAGGAGGGAGTCAAGAGTTTGATCAAAAGCCAGTATATAGTTTATTAAATGCAAATCATTTCATTTATTGTTAGGGAAATATGGATAGGAAATAGGAAGGAGGAAAGTGAAAGTAATCTTACAAAAGCTTGTAACTATACTCAAGATCCCAATCCTAACTAAATTTCTCTAAAAAACCCTAAACCTATATGCCTCAGAAGGCAGTATTTTCTATTAGATCTGAAGCCCTCACCTACTCTTCTACTCTCTCTTTCTAATAATATAACCACTATCTGTCTACCTTACATACCCAAATTATGAATAAGCAATAAGGCTATTAAGGCCTTAAATCCATTTCTCTGACTCCAACAGTTCCAGCAAGCCACACACACACTCCTCTTCCCCAGGGACTCAGAGACAAAAAGCCCTTTCCAACGGTCTGCAGCTTACAAACCAAACTCAACCACACCCTTCTATCACCAACTGCTGACCTACACAGCAGGGGACCTTCTACTGAAAAAAAAACTCATTACTCTTTTTCTTCTTAAATATAAAAAGTAGAAATTAATAAAAACTATCTTAACACACCTTTTGTGATGGGAAAGAATTGAAAACTGAAGGGTTTTCCATCAATTGGGGAATGACTGAAAAAATGTGATATATGATGGTAATGGAATACTATTGTGCTATAAAAAATAATGAATAGGATGGTTTCAGAAAGAACTAGAAAGACTTATATGAACTGATGAAGAGTGAAATAATCAGAACCAGAGAACATTGTACACAGTTAACAATAATATTACTAAATAATCAAGTGTGATAGACTTAGCTATACTCAAAAATACAATGATCCAGGATAGTTCTGAGGGACTTAAGACAAATAATGCTGTCCACCTCCAGAGAAAGAACTGTTTGAGTCAGAATGTAGATCAAAGCACATAATTTTTTACTTTAATTTATTTGGATTTTCATTTTTGTGTTTTGGATTTATATTATTATTTTCTTAAAAATGAACAATATGGAAATATATTTTGCATGATAATACATATGTCACTCAGATTAAATTGCTTGACAGCTCCAGGAGTGGGAAAGGAAAGGTTTTGAATTGAATCATATAACTTTGGAAAATGTATGTGGATATTGAATCATATAACTTTGGAAAATGTATGTGGATATTTTTATTACATATAGTTGGTAAGATAAAATATCTTATAATAAAAAGATATTTTGTCCATATATTTCCTTCTCCCCTGCTTTTTAAAAATCTCTTTGGCAATGGTATTTGTAGTGTCAAAAGAGTCATATGCTTTTTTATAGGCTTGGGGTATATATCTAAATGCTGATTGATTGAATAAGTTCACAATTCTCCCAACAAGGCATTCATATGCCAGCTTTCTTGTATTCTCTCCATCTTTTGTCATTTTAATTTTCTATTTTAATAGCCAATCTGATAGGTGTGTGGTTCTGACTCAGAATTGTTTACATTTGCATTTCTCTAAATATTATTCACTTATTATATTAATTTTATTTTATTTTCACTCATATTCTCACTCACACTCTCACCCTCTGTCTATGTAACTAACTGCACTAATAATGACAAAATTCTTTGGCATTACAAGAATCATCTCCTCATGCAGGGATGTACACAGTTTAACATTGTTGAATGTCTTTTGATTCCTCTTTCCTGTTTACATTCTGGTGTTTTTCCTGAGTCTTATATTGAGAGTCAAATTTTCCATTCAGTTCTTGAATTTTCATTAAGAATATTTGAAAGTCCTCTATTTCTTTGAATACTCATTTTCCCTTGAAGGATTATTCACAGTTTTGTGGGGTAAGTGCTTCTTGTTTGAAGTCTTAGCTCCTTTGCCATCATTTCTCAAGCCCTCTTATCCTTTAATGTAGAAGTTGCTAAGTCTTGGGTTATCTTAACTGTATCTCCAGAATATTTGAATTATTTCTTTTTGACTACTTGAAATATTTTCTACTTGGCCTGGGGATTTTATAATTTGATTATTATATGCCTGGGAGTTATCACTTGGAGATCTTTTGGTAAAATTCTTCAATTTTATCCTTTATTTCTAGAATATAAGGGCAATTTTCCTTGATGATTTTTTTAAATGTGATGTCTAAGCTCATTTTTTAATCATGGCTTTCAGGTAGTCCAATACTTCTTAAAGTATCTCTCTTGGATTGGTGGTTCAGATCAGACCATAGGCCCCAGGGCAGAGGCAGTTACAGCCCCTGCTTAGATGGAATACTTGGCTTGGTGAAAGGAAGGTAGTAAGTATAACCCCCAGTTAAATGAATACCAGTTCAATCTTCACAAACTAAATGAATTTAATGATTTCAGGGAACAGGAGAAGGGAATCAGTTTAAGGAAAGAGAAGGGAAAGTAATATGGCTAAAACTACTAATTACAGGCTAACAACACATTACCCCGGGGTGGGGAAAGGAATGTATCTTGAATGACTGAACTCCTTTCTAAGCCCCTAAATAATCTTCCTTCTAAAACCTAAACTGCCAAACTGAAGGTAGACTGTGATTTTGCTTGAAGGTCTATTAATTAATATATCTGTGGTATCCATGTTTCTGAGAGGGTTTCAAACTTCATTACAGAATTCTATAGTGCCGCCCAGAACTCTAAGGGAGGAGGCAGTTAAGGGCAGTTGGAGTCCTGGTATAAAAGCCAGGTTACCCCTCTTGCAAGGGTCCTGACACTTGGCTTTTGGCTCTGGACACACACTCTGTGTAGCTCCTGGGCTGAGACAGTCTCTGACAACCAGGGCTGCTTTACCTTAATAGCTAACCACAATGATAGACCTTCAAGAAAAATCACAGTCTACCTTCAGTCTAGCAGTTTAGGGGTTTAGTCTCTATCCACTTACCATCTTGGCCCAGGATTTACCAAGCTTGTATAACCTCCATAATCAGCTCTGAGAGTATTCTATTAACTGATTCCAGTGAGGAGGGAGATGAAGGAGTACTCCATGGCTTCCTGCCCCTCCCATTCAGTCTAGTTTATCTGCTCCTCCTCAGATCTGGGACTGGGGCAAATTCATTGTCATCTGACCCCCTAATCTTACAATATCTCTTGGAGGTTGTGGATGCAGCAGTAAAGCCTTTGTTGTCTTCTGAGTTTGAGTCTACACTATCACGAAAATAACAAAATAACCAAAATCTGTTGAGTCTTTTTTTTGTTGTTTGCTTCTTTTCTTGCCTTTTTCTTTTTTTTTAATAAAAAAAAAATTAAAGTTGGACTCTATAATGTGGTGAAGGGAGCACTATTCCAAGCTTCAGCTTCTTTCTGTCTTCAAATATGGCACTGGGAATCTACCTGTTTTCAGTTTTTCCAAGGTGGTATGATGTAAGGCGAAGTATACTTAATATTTTTCAGGCCTGTACTCTTGTCTTTGCATAATCCCAAGCATTCTTTCACTCCTTGGAACAGTGATTAGTGTCCCCTGCTCTCCTCTGGTTATAAGTGCTGGTGAATTCTGGTGCTTTTCTTCACCAACTGTTCCCCAGGACTGTGACCTGGTTCTGTGTGTATGCAATGCAATATGAGTTTTGTACACAGAGCCAACAAAAGGCCCTGTAATCTCCTTCTGAGCATTTCTCTGATCCTCCTTACCATGTGTGGCTGAGAGTTCAGGAAGCCTTGGCTGTTTCTTCAGTTGTGTCCAAGGCCTGTTACCCTGGTAAGCTGTTCTCCAATTCCATCTGGCACACTAGATCCCTCTTGAGGGTCTTCTAAGCTGTTTGGGGTAAAAACGCATTACTTCTCCTTGTCTTTTTGGGGGTGGGGTTATGCTGTTCCAGAATTTGTTTTGAGGCATTGTGTCATTGTTTTTTGGGGAGTAATTTGGTAGAAATCAGATGGGTCCCTATACACTCCCCCCATTTTGTTCTCCCTACACCCTCTCCAAATAATTTCTAACTCATTTTTATTCATGTCTCTAAACCCAAACTTCATATTTAACTAGAATGTTCAATAGGCTTCATCTATTTCAAATCTTCCACTTGTTAATTGACTTCCTTAAGTTCATATTAGTAAAAATTGTGATTTAAATGAAAGTTCTATAATTCTAAAATCTAGGATTCTCAATTATACCTTGTTGCCTCTTTCTTTACTTAGAATGTTGAGACCATTCAACATGATCATATCAACTCCCTTTTGCCACAACTTTAAATATTTCAGAATATTAAAGCATCCTTTTCTTCTTCCCTCTGTCTCAGAGAATGAAATGTCTTTTCCACGGGCAATAATGATTATTTTATCTCCATATGTCAGGGTCACTTCAAAGTTTATTTTTAGTAAGAGACCACAATGAATGGTCATATTAAAAGATTTCCAATTCTCATTCCATTTCATTTACATTCTTTCAATTACACCTGCTATCTTTTTCTTTTCAGAAAGATTCTTTGCATTTGCTTACTTACATCAAGAATGGAAAAAAATGGTACTTTCTAAAACAACCTAACAATCAAGTAAATATGAAAGGTTATATATCCAGATTAAAACGAGTAAATTAATTTGTGTCCATCCTGCTGTAGAACACAAATATAAATTTTCCCAAGCAAATATCAAAGCAGTTAGGTATATATATATATATATAGCCAAAGAATTTCTACCCTCATGTTGTTAATACATGCTTATTGTATACAAAAAAAGTAGCAGAAAAAAGGAAGGTGTCTGTGATGATTTAAAGGGTAGGAATGGGTTTCCTTTGGTCTTTTCTAGAAATGTTTTTGTTCAGTTCTAGGATCATTTTTATACTCCAAAGGATGTATCCACATCTTTGACAGATGGTAAGAAGCCTCACTATTCATCAGATGCAGATGTGTGGGAGCTATCCATATCTAAATAGATAATGTTGAATGGTTGTGAACATTGTGAATTATCTAGTTTTGATGTTATTACATTTTCCTTCCTTCATAGCTATCATCCATAACTCTCTAGATGGATACTATTTTAGGATTTGTCTGGCATAAATGCATATTTTAAAATTCTATTTCACAAAGGTATGCCTTTTTGAAAATGTCCATTTGGGGGCAGCTGGGTAGCTCAGTAAATTGAGAGTCAGGCCCAGAGATGTCAGGTCCTAGTTTCAAATCTGGCCTCAGACACTTCCCAGCTGTGTGACCTGGGCAACCCACTTAGCCTCCATTGCCTATCCCCTACCACTCTTCTGTCTTGGAACCAATCCACAGTATTGATTCCAAGATGGAAGGAAAGGATTAAAAAAGAAAGAAAATTTCCAATTGGATTCTCACTTTTCCATCAAGTAAACCTGCAAAGCTTGCTTTCTACCACTTTCATTCAGAAGCCCTCACCAGTGTGCTGCCCATTTCTAAATAATGAGACTTATTTAACTTTTTAATATATGGAATATCTTAAGGTAGAAGAGTAAGAAAATTTGATATGATATTCTCCTAAATATCAAATTCATTCTTCTTTGGAAACAAAATGTCGCTGGGAAGAGTGGACATAAATTTAATGTACAAAGGTAGTAGAGAGCATGTTCAGGGGTATGTGTGTGGCAAAGAGGAAAATCCCAAGTCTTGACACTGGAAATATTTTTCTCCTTTTATAGAATCCTCATGAAGGTAGGGTCTGAGTGATAATGACTTTGTAGAGTACATAGTTCACATTCTTTTCACAATTAGGGGTCATGTTCACTAAACTGTTTCATCTCAAGGTTGACTATCCTTTTCCATCCATCTGCTTTTAGGTTTGTTCATAGTTTACTGCTTCAGTTGAATTTTGTTGTTGTTTGTTTTCTGATGTGGATCCAGGCTCTGATGTGTTCAATGAGTGGGCATGTTGTAGCATACCTTCAAGGTTTGTAATCCAAGAACTATTGAATTAATAAATAAGACTAGAAGCTGGTATTTTGAAAAAAAAAACAGATAAAATAGACAAAGTACTGGTCAATCTAATAAAAAAGGAAAGAAGAAAACCAAATTGACAGTATCAAAGATGAAAAGGGAGACATCACCTCTAATGAAGGGGAAATTAAGGCAATCATTAAAAACTATTTTGCCCAATTATATAGCAATAAATATAGCAATCTAGGAGATATGGATGAATATTTACAAATTACAAAAATACAAATTGCCTAGATTAACAGCAGAAGAAATAGAATACCTAAATAATCCCATATCAGAAAAAGAAATTGAACAAGCCATCAAATAACTCCCTAAGAAAAAATCACCAGGGCCTGATGGATTCACAAATGAATTCTATCAGACATTCAAAGAACAGCTAATCCCAATACTACACAAATTATTTGATATAATAAGCAAAGAAGGAGTCCTACCAAATTCCTTTTATGACACAAATATGATACTGATTCCAAAGCCAGGGAGATAAAAAACAGAGAAAGAAAACTATAGACCAATCTCCCTAATGAACATAGATGCAAAAATCCTAAATACAATACTAGCAAAGGGACTCCAGCAAGTGATCAAGAGTATCATCCACCATGATCAGGTGGGATTTATACCAGGAATGCAAGGATGGTTCAACATTAGGAAAACCATCCACATAATTGACCATATCAACAATCTAACAAACAAAAATCACACGATTATCTCAATAGATGCTGAAAAAGCCTTTGACAAAATACAGCATCCATTCCTATTGAAAACCCTTGAAAGTATAGGAATAGAAGGACCTTTCCTAAAAATAATTAATAGTATTTACCTAAAACCATCAACAAGCATCATATGCAATGGGGATAAATTAGAAGCCTTTCCAATAAGATCAGGAGTAAAACAGGGATGCCCATTATCTCCTCTATTATTTAACATTGTACTAGAAACACCAGCAGTAGCAATTAGAAAAGAAAAGGAAATTGAAGGTATCAAAATAGGCAATGAGGAGTCTAAGCTATCATTCTTTGCAGATGACATGATGGTCTACTTAAAAATCCTAGAGAATCAACTAAGAAGCTTGTAGAAATAATCAACAACTTTTGCAAAGTTGCAGGATACAAAAGAAATGCACATAAATCATCAGCATTTCTATATATTTCCGACACATCACAGCAGCAATAGGTAGAAAGAGAAACCCCATTTAAAATCAACCTAGACAATATAAAATCTTTGGGAATCTCTCTACCAAAACAAACACAGCAATTATATGAAAACAAGTACAAAACACTTTCCAAACAAATAAAACTGGATCTCAACAATTGGAAAAACATTGATTGCTCATGGGTAGGATGAGCTAACATAATAAAAATGATCATTCTACCCAAATTAATTTACCTATTTAGCGCCATACCTATCAAACTACTAAAAAAACTTTTTTTACTGAATTAGGAAAAACTATAACAAAGTTCATCTGGAATAACAAAAGATCAAAAATATCAAGGGAAATAATGAAAAAAATGTGAAGGAAGGGGGACTAGCAGTACCAGATATTAAACTGTACTATAAAGCAGTGGTCATCAAAATGGTATGGTACTGGCTAAGAGACAGAAGGGAGGATCAGTAGAATGGACTTGCGGTAAGTGACATCAGAAAGACAGTATATGATAAGCCCAAAGAGCCCAACTTCTGGGACACGAATCCACTATTTGACAAAAACTGCTGGGAAATTTGGAAAATAATATGGGAGAGAATAGGTTTAGATCAACATCTTACACCCTATACTAAGATAAATTCAGAATGGGTGAATGACTTGAATATAAAAAGGGAAACTATAAATAAGTTAAGTTAACATAGAATAATTTACTTGTCATATCTCTGGGAAAGGAAAGATTTTAAAACCAAGCAAGAGTTTGAGAAAATTATAAAATGTAAAATAAATGATTTTGACTATATCAAACTAAAAAGCTTTTGTAGAAACAAAACCAATGTAGCCAAAATCAGAAGGGGAACAACAAATTGGGAAAAATCTTTATAATAAAAAACTCTGACAGTGGTCTAATTACTCAAATATACAGTAAGGAGTTAAACCAATTGTATAAAAAAATCAAACCATTCCCGAATTGATAAATGGGCAAGAGACATGAATAGGCAATTTTCAGATAAAGAAATCAAAAGTATCAATAAGCACATGAGAAAGTGTTCTAAATCTCTAATAATTAGAGAAATGCAAATCACTGAGGTATCACCTCACACCTAGCAGATTGGCTAAAATGAAAGAAGGGGAGAGTAATGAATGCTGGAGGGGATGTGGCAAAATTGGGACATTAATGCATTGCTGGTGGAGTTGTGAAATGATACAACCATTCTGGCTGGCAATTTGGAACTATGCTCAAAGGGCTATAAAAGAATGCCTGCCCTTTGATCCAACCTTACCGTTGCTGGGTTTGTACCCCAAAGAGATCATAGGTAAACAGACTTGTACAAAAATATTTATAGTTGCGCTTTTTTGTGGTGGCAAAGAACTGGAAAAGGAGAGTATGCCCTTAAATTGGGGAATGGCTGAACAAACTGTGGTATATGCTGGTGATGGAATATTATTGTGCTAAAAGGAATAATAAACTGGAGGAGTTCCAGGTGAACTGGAAAGACCTCCAGGAACTGATGCAGAGTGAAAGGAGCAGAGCCAGAAGAGCATTATACACTGAGACCAATACACTGTGGTAAAATAAAATGTAATGGACTTCTGTACTAGCAGCAATGCAATGACCCAGGACAATTATGAGGGATTTATGGAAAAGAACACTACCCACATTCAGAGGAAGTACTACAGGAGTGGAAACAGAAGAACAACAACTTCTTAAACATATGGGTTGGGGCGGATATGATTGGGGATGTAGACTCGAAACTACCACACAAATGCAACTATCAACAATTTTGAAATAGGTCCTGATCAATGACACATGTTAAAACCAGTGGAAATACACATCTGCCATGGGGGGGGGGAGGTGAAGGGGAAAGTAAGAGTATGAATTATGTAACCATGTTAACTTTTCTAAAAAATAAATATTAATAAATGTTTTTAAAAATAATAAAAAAAAAACATTCCACCAGCTGGTGAAGATCTGTAATAGTCTAAAAGTTATTTACCACTATTTTTCCTGAATCAATTAAAGAGATTTATACTTCAAAGAAAGAGATTATATGTATCAAAATATAATCTACCCATTTAAATATAATCTACCCATTTAAATACAAATAAATATAATCACAAGACCATTATGCTGCTCGCATATACATTAAGATAAGAGTATATAGAACAATGTCCTCTCCTATTAGTTGTACAAATGAAAAATGTACTAGATCACACAATGTATACCTGGAGGAAAAAAATTCAAGTCAACCAGTTCAATTCCTTCAGTTTACAGATGTGAAATTCAAGGCCAGGGATGTAAAATGACTTGATCAAATTTCCTAAGATAAAAAATTACATGGAGAATATAAACTCACATCTTCTGAATGCATAGTCAACCTATTTTCTACTACCACATACTACCTTCTAGGAATTAATAGTTTGCATGGGAAGCTTCAAGTTTAATAGAATTTATTTGACTTTGACAAACTCAAAATAGAAGTAATATGAATCTATGAATGAGAGATGTTGGCCTATAAGCATAGTCATTATGTCTTTATATGCATTAATGTATATACATACATATACAATATAGTTTTAATCTTTAATAGATTACATGTTAAAGTAGAATAAAAGTGAACATGGACTTTTTGATTACTCTGCATTTAACTATGAACATATTCCTACAAAAGTAGATTAAAAGATAATTTCATCAAATGAATAAGCAAACCACAACAATGTGTCATAAGTCAAATCAATAACTTTTTATTTAGTTTTATACAAACTTAAATTTATTTTCCTCCTTTCATCTAGTGCCAACCATGCCTTTCTCTGTGTTCTTCTCCCATCCTCAAAAAGTTTTCTACTCTAGTCTAATTAGAAAGGCAACTGGAATTAGAAATAACAAATATAGGCTCTGTGGATTGGTCAAGACATTTAACCTTTTATTACCTCTTTAAAGTTTAAAAAATACAGATAATTCCATCACTGTAAAACTCCATACACCAATGAAATAATAGAACTGGATGTGAAATAAAAGACAAAGTTCTTACTTGATGGATTTGCCTGATTTAACCTAACGTAGAATCAAGAGTCTTACATTCTAAAGCATTTCAGTGTTTGAAAGAGAGAATAGGGGAAGAGATCCAATTTCAAGACTCTTTAGCATTGGCTTCCCTGAAGGACGGTGATTTCCAAAGTGGGTGCCACCATGGTGGGTGCTGCAGTGATTCATGGGGGCAGTGATGGCCACAGGTGCTTTTATCTTTCCTATTAATTGCTATTAAAATTTTTTAAAAATTAATTTCCAGGGGTGCTAAGTAATATTTTTTTCTGGAAAGGGGGTGGTAGGGCAAAAATGTTTGGGAACCACTGGTATATATGGAAGGATTTTCATCCTTATATATCCTTATAAGGCACACTGACAGGTGGAGAGAAGAATTTGACTAGTAGACGATATAATATATTCTGAATCATTTCAGTTCAAGGAAAGTTATTGTTATCACATACAGTCTTTCTTTAAACTTTCATTATTTCTTCAAAATATTGTCAAAAATATTCAAATTACTTAATATAATTGTTTTATTATACTAAATATGGTTATAGCCATAGTGGATTCTGTACTTCATGAATATAAGTAAAAAAGAGAGTGATTTAAATTACTTGGCAAATTCAAATGAATCATAATGGATTTGGGCAAAAAACAAAGAGTAATAACAAATGAAAAAGAAACTTCATGTTTATATTATACAACCAATCTAACATTTTGATTCTGTGGCCCTAATGCCTTTTTTCTACTTCCAAAATTGTCTAATAATAAAGCTCTCTTCTCTAAATTGATACAGGTTATCTCAGTCAAAATATTGGCCTAATAATAAGCAGTTTAAAGATTTTAAAAATATTAACCAATTTTTATCAAATAACCCATAAAACAAACACGTTTTACTCTGCTTAGGCCTTTTGGTCTGGATATAAATGCTTATTTTGGATTTACCACTTAGCTATATTTGGTCCTAAGGAGATTGTGAGAGAAATATTGCATCCTATCAGGAAAATTTTAGACCAAGGGTTTAGTGGCCATGAGTCAACCGATATTCTTCTAGAAATTAAATGTATTTATTATCTCAGAAATATAATTTAAATGTAGATTATTTGAAAAGAAATTGAGGATGTCAAATTGTTAAAGATTAGCATACATTTGCAATAATGTATTGGAAGATAAGAATAAATTTTATAACTGATTTTTACATTCTTAGGCAGATGAAAAAAATTGCTAATATGAGCCGGAGTGAGGCTTTACTATTTGGTCAATAACCAAATATTCTTATTATGTTACTATAGTTGAGTTTTTTCTTTCCATCTCATTTTTCAAAAAAATACATACCTCTGCACATAAATATACAAACACATTCTATACATTTACATAAATAATTATCATTGTTATATTTTTATCCCAATAGTAAAATAAGCATTTGTTCATGTATTAAAATATAATTGAACAGGAAATGTCCTTTCTGAGCAGAATGATAAGTTTATTACATAACTAACAGATTTTAAATATGTCAAGAACTACAAACTTTATATTCAATTACTCCCTTTTTCTCCTGATAGGTCTTCAAAAGCTTACACAAAGTACAATCAAAGAAATGTTTTGTAGGAGACACAGGAATTCAATTATTTTAGTGGAAAAATACTATCGTATATCAGGAAAATCCTGATCATGTTTCCTCCTTGATCTTGAACATTAAAGAAAGATCACAGAGAATATCACATATGTAGTCACTAAATTTCCATGAATCATTTTATGATCAAAGGTAAATTAGGGCAGTAGCCATTTTTTCCTCAATATACCATATAAATTAAAAGATTACTGGGAAGGTTTTACCCTGGACCTTGATATCATTAATGCATGGAAAAACTCATTTTTGTAGAAGGCTCTGTACATATTGGTGCTATAAAACATGTAACATAATTAATCTTTAGTTTGCAATGGCTTTTCATTTGCCTGAATGCTACTTTAAATAGTGACTTTAAAATCTAGCATAATTTAGCATAAACTTTAGAGTTTGTTTGGTTTGTTTTGGGGGACAGAATTTCCATGAATATTGCTTGTTTTATACCCTCTTAGAAAAAAAAGTAAACTGAAAAAATATCACTATCTATATCTCAAGAAATCAATAGATGTTGATTTTCTAAAATTTACCATTCCTGGAAATTTCTTTTTCTACTCACCTATAGAGAGCCATCTCTCTATATTTTGGGGGGTTCTGAGTGGCATTTTTGTGGCTTCAGATTGTTAAGACAGGAAAAAAGAAAATGAGAATAACCAGACTAGTGGGTAGCCCATGCTGATCTAATGCTATGGGATTTGGAGTTTATTTTATCCTGCTTTCAAACAAAGAACACAAAGAAAGAGTCACAGCCGTGAAGGAGTTACAAATCATACACAACCTATTAAAGTCTAAAAAGTAGAAATATAGGTACAAGGACAAGGGCCAGATTCCAACCACCAATTAGTATGGGTTAATTCTGGGAGCAGAAATATATTTCATGGAGATGTTTACTAATTGCGATCTGCCTTGATTTACAGGTCTGCACCTGGTCAGATAGTCTGGCTTCAGTCTTATCTCTATCTTTGTCTGTGTCCAGCCTTAACTATATTTTTTAGAGTTCAGACTTCTTAGTTATCAAGGAGAGAAATTTTTAACTCAGTAGTTGCTGGTCTGCTAAGGATTCAAAGCTTTTCAATAAGTCTATAATGTTTTTCCAATAAGAAAAGGTATGGATCATAAGAGGTGTCAAAAGAGGGGTCTCAGATTTTTATCTATTCTCTTTATTGGCTTCCCACACTCACCCAATAGACTTTTGTTTGGTGCACATTAATACTAAACAATGTATGGCCTGGTTGTTTCATCTGTTATCACCAATTGTAGCCCTAGCTATAGGTAGAAAAAGAGAGAGATAAAGATACATATGGATGTAAACAAAGATACATATAAAAGTATAGTCACAAATATAAATGACATAAATAATAGCAACATACATTTAATGAGAATTCTAATGGTTAAAATGAACTTAGTATGTACCTTTTAGGCTCATATATATGTTTTAAGGATCTAGAAATTTTAGGATCATTTGAAATAGATTTGAGGCCAAGATGGAGGAATAGAGCAGAGAAGCTCAAAGTCACCTTGAAAACTCTCTCCAACCCATCTTAAAATAATGCCACAAAACGAATACAGAAGTGAGAGAACCAACAAGGAAACAAAAACAACTTTCAAGAGAAAAACCTAAACGGCAAGCAGAGAACATCTGGGGCACTGATGTGAGAGGAGAACTCAGACCACAGGAGGCTATAGCAAGGAGTGAGGAGCAAGCCAAGAATGAACCTTAGCCCTGCACCCCACGTCTACTCTTCCAGGTTCTGAACCTGAGGCCAAGACAATATCCAGACTCCCGAAAAAAAGAAAAAAAAAACAATAAAGGTATAATCAAGGAAGGACTGGAGCTTAAAAGGTACTCTAAACTCCAAAAGAATAGAGTCTAACTATAAAAAGGTAGGGTAAATGAGCAAATGTCCAAAAAAAGCACCTAAATCTAAAGAATATTTATGGGATAATAAATTCTGCTCCAGCCTTTTACCATGAATCTCTTTGTGTCACACTGCCTCAAATGTGTTTCTTGTAAACAAATAAAGTAGGATTCTGGTTTTTAAGCCAATCTGGTATCTTCTATTTAGTGGGTGAGTTCAACGTATTCACATTCAGCATCATGATTATTGCCCTTCATCTATTATTCCTTTTAGATCCAGCTCTATTCTTTTTCTCTCTATTCCTCTTCAACAGTATTTTGCTTTTTTTCATCCCCACACGTCACCTTCCCTTCAGTTACCTCACTCTTTCTTTGTCTTATTCCCTGTCTATTTCTTTGTAGGATAAAATAGAATTCTATACCCCAGTGAGTAGGGTAAGATAAAACTTTGTGCCCCACTGAGTATACTTGTTTTTCCTTTTCTGAACCAGTTAAGATGAGAGTAAAGTTTAAACTTATCCTCCCACCACCCTTATCCTACCTTCTCTATAATGATATTTCACACCTCTTTATGTTATATAACCTACCCCATTCTGTCTCTATCTTCCCTTTTCTCTCAGTTCAACCTTCTCTTTCGGCCATTGATTTTTTTACATATCATTCATATACATATATGCCATATATACATCATATACATCATACCAGTAGGATGTAAAGGGGATAATAGGATGAAAGGCAATACATAGTAGTAATCAAAACACTGAATGTGAATGTGAAGAATTTACACATTAGACAGAAGTGGGAAGCAAGTGGAATAAAAGTCAGAATCCTAGTAATATAATCCTAGCAGTTTACGAGAAAACTTTTGAGGTAGGGTGACACACACAGAATAAAAGGAAAAAACCTGGAGCAGAATTTATAATACATCATCTGAAGTAAAAAAAAAAAAAGCAGGAGTAGCAATCACGATATCAGACAAAGGCAAAGTAAAAATTGATCTAATTAAAAGAGATAAGGAAGGAAATTATATCTTGCTAAAAGGTACTATAAAAAATGAAGTCATATCAATACGAAATATTTATCCACCAAAAAGCATAGCACCCAGATTTTTAAAGAAAAGGAACTTAAGGAGGAACTATGTAGTAAAATCATATTTATGGGGAACCTTAATCTTTATGTATCAGAAGTAGATAAATTGAAACAAAAAATGAATACAAAAGAAGTAAGAGAAATGAATGAAATGTTAGAAAAATTAGAATTAATAGATACCTGCAGAAAGCTGAGTAGTGCTAAAAATGAATATACCTTCTTTTCAGCAGTACATAGTACATATAAAAAGACAGAACATGTGCAAGGGCAATATAGCAAATAAATGTAGAAAAACAGAAATAACAATTGCAACTTTTTCAGAACATAATGTGATGAAAATTATAATTATTAAAGGTTGATGTAGAGCCAAATTTAAAATTAATTGGAAACTATATAATCTTATTATTCAAAACTGGTTGGTCAAAGAACAAATGATAGAAACAATTACTGATTTCATTGAAGATAATACCAATGAGGAGACAACATATCAAAATCTATGGGATACAGCCAATGCAGTACTCAGGGGAAATTTTATATACCTTCGTTCCAAAAATCCAAAAAAAAAAATTGAGGAGATAAAAAAATTTGGCTTGCAAGTAAAACAGTTATAATGCAAACAAATTAAAAATCCACAGATAAGAACTAAATTTGAATTCCTGAAATTAAAGGAGAAATTAAAAAAATTGAAAGTAAAAGAACTATTTATCTAATAAATAAGACTAGGAGCTGGTACTTTGAAAAAACAAATAAAATAAAACATTAGTATATCAAATTAAAAAAAATAGAAGAGAATCAAATTAAGAGTATCAAAAATTAAAAGGGTAGGGGCAGCTAGGTAGCTCAGTGGATTGAGAGCTAGGCCTAGAGACGGGAGGTCCTAGGTTCAAATCCGGCCTCAGACACTTCCCAGCTGTGTGACCCTGGGCAAGTCACTTGACCCCCATTGCCTACCCTTACCACTCTTCCACCTATGAGTCAATACACAGAAGTTAAGGGTTTAAAAAAAATTAAAAGGGTGATCTCACCTCTAATCCTCTAATGAAGAAGAAATTAAGATAATTATCAAGAATAATCTTGCCCAATTATGAGGAAATAAATATGACAATTTATGTGAAATTGATTAATATTTACAAAAAACCCTACATTAACAAAAGAGGAAATAGAATACTTAAATAATCCCATATCAGAAAAAGAAATTGAACAAGCCATCAAGAAACTCCTTAAGGAAAAATCTCTAGGGCCAGATGGATTCACAAGTGAATTCTATCAAACATTTAAAGAACAACTAATTCCAATACTACACAAACTATTTGACAAAATAAGCAAAGGAGTCTTGTAAAATTATTTTCATGACAAAAATCTAGTACTGATTCCAAAGACAAGCAGACCAGAAAGAAAAAAAAAAACTAGAGACTAGTCACCTTAATGAAGACAGGTGCAAAAATATTAAATATAATAATAGCAAATAGATTATAGCAAATTATGACGAGGATTATTCACTATTACCAGGTGGGATTTGTACCAAAAATACAAGGCTGGTTTAACTTTAGGAAAAACATCAGTATATTTGAACACATCAATAATCAACTAACCAAAATCACATGATTATCTCTATAGATACAGAAAAAGCCTTTGACAAAATACAACAACCATACCTATTGAAAACATTAGAACGTATAGGAATAGAAGGGCCTTTCCTCAAAATAATAAACAGTATATATTTAAATCCATCAGCAAGTATTATCTGCAGTGGAGATGAGTTAGGACCCTTCACAGTAATATCAATAGTGAAGCAATGATGTCCTTTTTCAACACTATTATTTAATATTGTTTTAGAAATACTAGGAGTAGCAATTAGAGAAGAAAAAGACATTGAGGGGATTAAAGTAGGCAATGAGGAACCTAAACTCTCACTCTTTATAGATAATATAATGTTCTATGTAGAGAATGCTAGAAAATCAACTAAAAAGCTAGTGGAAATAATAACTTCAATAAAGTTGAAGGATATAAAATAAACACATAAAGAATCAGCATTTCTACATATTTCTCAAAAATAAATCAGTAGCAAGACTTAGAAAGAGAAAAAATATTTTAAATCACTCTAGACAGTATTTGGGAATTCATCTACCAAGTCAAACTTAGGAATTATCAGAACAAAAGTACAAAGCACTTTTCAAACAAATAAAACTAGATCTAAACAATCAGAAAAAGATTAATTGCTTATGGATAGGACATGTTAATATAAAAAAATGATGATCCTAGTTAAATTATTTTACTTATTCAGTGTCATAGCTATCAAACTACCAAAAAACCACATTTTTATAGAATTAGAAAAAAATATAACACAGTTTATCTGGAAAAATAAAAGATCAAGAATATCAAAGGAAATTATGAAAAAAATATGAAGGATGAGGGCCTAGCACTACCAAATCATAAACTGTACTACAAAGCATTGATCATTAAAACAATATGATACTGGCTAAGAGACAGAAGGGTAGATCAATGGAATAGAAGAGAAGTAAAGGACCTCTGCATACAGTATTCAATAAACCCCAAAATCTCAGCTTTTGTAACATGAACTCCAATTTTTTACAATATTTCATTTTTTAGAAAAATTTTCCATTGTTACATGATTCATGTTTCTGCTTTGCCCTTCACCTCCTTTCACCCCTCCCCCCATTGCCAATACACATTTCCAATGGTTTTAACATGTCATCAATCAAGACTTATTTCCATAATATCGATAGTTACATTGGTGTGGTTGTTTGAAGTCTACATCCTGAAACATGTCCCCATCAACCCATGTGTTCAAGCAGATATTTTTCTTGTTTCCACTCCTGTAGTTCTTCCTCTGAAAGTAGGTAGTGTTCTTTTCCATAGATGCCTCAGAATTGTCTTAGGTCATTGCATTATTGCTAGTACAGAAGTCCATTACATTCGATTTTACTACAGTGTCTCTGTGTATAATGTGATTCTGGCTCTCCTCCTTTCACTCTGCATCAATTCCTGGAGGTCTTTCCAGTTCACATGGAATTCCTCCAGTTTATTATTCCTTTGAGCACAGTAGTATTCCATCACCAGCATATACCACAATTTGTTCAGCTATTCCCCAACTAAAGAGCATACCCTCATTTTCCAGTTTTTTTGCTACCACAAAAAGCACGGCTATAAATATTTTTGTATACATCTGTTTATCTAGGATCTCTTTAGGGTACAAACCCATGCAATGGTATGGCTGGATAAAAGGGCAAGCTATCTTTTATAACCCCTTTTTAGCATAGTTCCGAATTGCCATTCATGATTGGATCAGTTCACAACTCCAGCAGCAATGCATTAATGTCCCAATTTTGCCACATCACCTCCAAAATTTATTACTCTCATCTGCTATCATTTTGTCAGTCTGCTAGGTGTGAGGTGGTACCTCAGAGTTGTTTTTATCTGCATTTCTCTAATTATTAGAGATTTAGAACACTTTCTCACGTGCTTATTGATAGTTTTGATTTCTTTATCTGAAAATTGCCTATTCATGGGGAATGGCTTGATTTTTTTGTACAATTGATTTAGCTCCTTGTATATTTGAGTAATTAGGCCTCTGTCAGAGTTATTTGTTAAAAAGATTTTTTCCCAGTTTGTTGTTTCCCTTCTGATTTTGGTTGCATTGTTTTTGTTTCTACAAAAACTTTTAAATTAATCTAATCAAAATTATTTATTTTACATTTTGCAATTTTCTCTAACTCTTGCTTGGTTTAAAAACTTTCCCTTTCCAAAAGATCTGGCAAGCATACTATTCTGTGTTCACTTAATTTACTTACAGTTTCCTTCTTTATCTTCAAGTCATTCACCCATTCTGAATTTATCTTGGTGTAGGGTATGAGCTGTTGATCTAAACCTAATCTCTCCCATATTGTTTTCCAATTTTCCCAACAGTTTTTGTCAAAAAGTGGATTTTTGTCCCCAAAGTTGGGCTTTTTGGGTTTATCAAACACTGTTTGCTGACATCACTTATCACAAGTCTATTCTACTGATCCACCCTTCTGTCTCTTAGCCAGTACCATATTGTTTTGATGACCACTGCTTTATAGTATAGTTTAATATCTGGTACTGCTAGGCCACATTCCTTCATGTTTTTTTTCCCATTATTTTCCTTGATATTCTTGATCTTTTGTCCTTCCTAATGAACTGTTGTTTCCTCACTGTTTATACTACCTTTAATCAGGATGTAATGACCTTCCCTGTCTTTTTTAATCATATCTATTTTTACTTTGGTTTTGTCAGAAATCATAATTGCTACTCCTGCCTTCTTTTTCTCATTTGAAGCCCAAAGGATTTTGCTCCAGCCCTTGACCTTAAACCTGTGTATGTCCACCCATCTCATATGTGTTTCTTGTAGACAACGTATGGTAAGATTTTGATTTCTAACCCACTCTTCTATTTGCTTCCATTTTATGGGTAAGTTCATCCCATTCACATTCAGAGATAATTATCAGTTGTGTAATCCCCCACATTTTGGTATCCTCTCCTAGTTCTACCCCTTCTTCTTATGCTATTTCCTTTTAAACCAGTGGTTTGTTTTAAACCAGTCCTCCTTGTCGCCTCCCTTGATTTACTTCCCTTTCCCTCTTTTTCATTTCTAAGGCCTAATGAATTCCCTCCCCTAACTTCTCCCCTCTATTTTTTGACATCCCCACTCCTCTGCTCCCCTCTGTTTATCCCTTCTGACTTTCTTGGTAGGGTTAGATAGAATTTTATATCCCAAAGGATATAGCTACTCTTTCCTCTCAGGGTTAATTCTGCTGAGAGTAACGTTTAACTATTACCTATTAATGCTCTCTTCCTCTTCTCTTTATAATAGTATTCAACCCTCCCCTCCCATGTCCTTTTTGTGTGCTATAGAACATCCTATTTTTCTTATTCATTCAAGTTTCTCTTGGTGCCATCTACTATGCACCACCCCCTGTATCATCTTAGACCATTTAGTACTCCAAACTCTCCATATGAATAATTCTTCTAATTACTATAATAGTGAATACAGTTTTTGAAAATTACACACAACTTTTCTCCATATAGGAATACAAATAATTTGATCTTATTGAAGCCTTTAATGAGGCAAATTTAAAAATAAGATTTTTCTTTCTTTACCCTCTGTTTCTCAGTTTCTCATTTACCTTTTCATGTTTCTCTTGGTTTTTGTGGTTGGATATCAGACATTCCATTTAGTCCTGGTCTTTTCTGTGCAAATGTTTGGAAATCTATCTTGTTGAATGCCCATACTTTTCCCTGGAATAATTTAGTCAGTTTTTATGGGTAGGTTATCCTTTGTTGTAGACCCATTTCTCTTGCCTTTCTGAATATTATATTCCAAACCTTGCATTCTTGTATTGTGGAGGCTGCCACATCCTGTGTGATCTTGATTTGTGCTCCTTGATATCTGAATTGTCTCTTTCTGTCTCCTTGTAAAAATTTTTCTTTTATTTGGAAACTCTTTAATTTGGCTAGTATATACCTGAGGGTTTTCTTTTCAGGGTTTAGTGTAGAGGGTGATCTATGGATCTTTTCAATGTCTTTTTTGCCCTCTTGTTGAAGAACATCAGTGCAGTTTACTTGGATAATTTCTTGCAGTATGGAGTCAAAATTTCTATTAATTTCTGCTTTTTCAAGAAGACCAATGATTGTCTCTTCTAGACCTGTTTTCTTGAACTGTGAATTTCTCAATGAGATATTTCATGTTTCCTTCTATTTTATCAGTCTTTTGACTTTGCTTTATTTGTTCTTGTTTTCTTCAGATGTCATTGGCTTCTACTTGACCAATTCTGGTCTTTAGAGACTGATTTTATGCTATAATCTTTTGAATTTCCTTTTTGATTTGGTCTAATCTGTTTTTCATGGTTTCCTGCTATTTAATTATCATTTTGTTTGATTTTGGGGCGTCTTTTTCCAATTAGGAGTTTCTTTCTTTTAACCTGTTAATTTCCTTTTGAGCTAGTTTCCACTTTTCCTGCCAAATCTCTTCCATCATTATCATGATTTCAGATTTGAACTCTTCAAGAGCTTGTGACCCATTTTCATTTTTTAGGAAGGTTTGGATGTGATTACTTGTCTGTTCTCCTCTGCTGTTTGCTCTTTTGTCCGATTTTTTTCTGTGTAAAACTTGTAGAGTGTTAAAGATTTCTTCTTGATCTTTCTCTTTGAAGGTTCTTGTGCATGGCTTGCAATTATTATTATGATGTTTTTTTCTTTCTCAGTCAGAAGTCTGGGTGAGGTAGACAGGCTCTCTGTCTATTGAACTGTGGAGCAGTTTTTGCCTGAGTCACAGCTCTGTGGGCCCTCTCAGCTTTATCCTCAAGTCCATGTTTGGTCTGTGTTTTCCAGGCTCCTGGAGTCTCAAGTCTAGCTGTTATCAGGGTCAAACCTCCTGGTGGTCCCCTTGCTTGCTTCTCTGCCCAAGGTTCTCAAGGTCCATGCCTATACTCAGGGTCTGCACTTGCACTCAAAGTCTGTGTTCAAAGTCCATGTTCTTTATACTCTTGTGCTCTTAAATTTTGCTACTCTCAGGAGCAGGCCCTGGTGATCCCAGGTAGCTGCCAAGAACTTAATGAATGCCCCAAACTTGCTCAAAATCATGTAAGCTGGCTTTGGCACTGTAGGTGGTGTGTGTGGAGGGGGGAGAAGGGAAGGTTGCTCAGCTCGCATTTTAGTGATAGCTATTTCAGCCCCTTATACCATGGAAATGTCCAGATTCCACGTATCTTCAAAGTTGCGCCCTGTTTTGGGGTCCCTTCGTTCATCTGGATTTGGTTTTTGTGTCCTTTTTAGGAGTCCTGTATATGTGTGTTAGGAGAAGTTAAGCACACTGCTTCTACTCTGCCGCCATCTTTGCCCAGAAGTGTCCATGAACTCACAATTTAAAGAAAAACAACTGCTTGCAAAATTGGAAAACAATATGGGAAAAATTATGTTTAGATCAACATCTTACATCCTATACCAAGATAAATTCAAACAGGGTAAATTACTTAAATGTAAAGAGTGAAATCATAAATAAATTAGGTGAACATAAAATAATGTAATTGTCAAATAAATGGGAAAAGAAGGAATTTAGAACAAACCATAAGATAGAGAACCTTATAAGATCCAAAATGAATTTTGATCATATACATTTTTAAAAATGTTTTTGTACAAAGCCAATACAACCAAAATTAGAAGAGAAGCAACAAACTGGGGGGGGGGGAAACAATTATGACAAAATTCTCCAACAAACGTCAGATTTCCCAGATATATAAGGAATTAAAATCAAATTTATAAGAAATCAAGCCATTCCCCAACTGACAAATGGTCAAGGCATATGAATAGATAATTTTCAGGTGGAGAAATAAAATCTATCAATAATCATATGAAAAAATGTTGTAAATCCCTCCTGATTAGAGAAATGCAAATAAAAACAACTCTGAGGTACTATCTCACATGTATCAGATTGACTAATATGACAATAAAGGAAAATTATAAATATTGGAGGGGATGTGGCAAAATTGGTATACCAATGCATTGTTGTTCGAGTTGTGAATTTACCCAAACATTCTGGGGGGCAATTCGAAATTATGCTCAAAGAGCGTTAAAAGATTACATGCCCTTTAATATAGCTATACCACTACTGGTTTTGTATCCAAAAGAGATGAAAAAATTGTTTGTAAAAATACAGTTGCTCTTTTTGTGGTGGCAAAAGTATTGGAAAATGAAGCGTTGTCTTTGGATTGGGAAATGCTTGAACAAATTATCCTATGTGATAATGATGGAATACTGTTGTGTTGTAAGGAACTGCTTGATTTCAATATGAACTGGAAAGTCCTCCATGAACTGATGCAGAGTGAAATGAGCAGAATCAGGAGAATATTGTACATAGAAACTGAAACATTATTCTTTATCATTTCTTTGATATTAGTAACCCAAGAATAATCCCATGGAATTTATGAAAAGAATGCTATCCACATCTATAGAAAGAACTATTGGAGTAGGATTGCAGGAAAAAATATGATTTATCATTTGGTTATATGGATATATGATTTGGAGTTCTTGTTTTTAAAAAGATTAATCTAGTACAAATATGAATAACATGGAAGTAGGTTTTAGAATAATAAGACATGTATAACCTAATGGAATTGCTTATCAGCTCTGGGAGGGGAGAAAAAAGACGGGAGGGGGAGAACATGACTATGTAGCTATTGAAAAATATTCTAAAAACATAAATAAAATAATGTGGGGAAAAATGAAATAGATTTGAAATTAAAAACATAAGAAGGCTACTCATGATTTTGATCTAGCCCTGATAATAGACAATTGTCACAATAACTGGGCAGTTACACAATTGATATTTTTGACTAATAGTTTAAACCAATAACTCTCAGAGACTAATTACAGAAAAAAACAAGACTACATATCTAATCTGTTCAGTCAAAACAATTATCTACTCAACCAGCAGTTTGGCTAGATAATTTTCTGTATTAACCAGATGTTTTGGACAATTGTTAAGAATACTTTAGGAGATCCTAACACTAAAGTTCCACAACCTTTCCTTTAAATCTCTATATTTACATTGTACAATAGTCAAACATCCTATTTCTACCCACAAGATCTTGACAATGGAAACATTTGCACAGAAAATGGTGTTTTGGTTTGACGGTAAACTAGTAGTGACTCTCCAAGCTATTTGTCAAGATTGTTTTGTTTTTTAAGATTTTACTTAGTGGTAAATTCAGAACAGCACTGTAGAGTCAGTTCTTAAAAAGAATCCTTTTTTTGACCCTAAATTCTTTTTGTTTTGAAGACTGAATTCAGCATGTGTTTAAAGCATATGTATTATCCTGTACTGGCTAAAAATGAAACTCCATATCTAGCCTGTCACTAGTGGCAGTTTTAGCCTTGTTATGCAATTTCAAATAACAAGTCTGACTTAACATTCAAGGTCCTCAGCTTCCAAGCTGCCAGAGGCTAAACTCATTGGTGAGATAAATTATACTATCCCTGAGAAAAAGAAAGCAGCCACCTGTCACTTTGTCAAAAGAATAGGGATAAATTAAAGGTACCTAATGCCCTACCATACTACCTAGAGGCACTGAAACTATTATAAAAATGATACTAAGGAACATGAAGATGGAAAATATGCTAAGAAATAACATATCTAGATGAATGAAGTCAGTCTGTATAAGTGATGGACTTTAAGGAGGAAGCTTTTGAGGAGAAAATGTTGCTCCCTCCACCCATACACATTAAACAGTTTGTCTCTACAATAAAGGACTCTGCAGTTACACTCAATTCTTTTCATTTATAAAACGTACTGGCAGTCTGTCCTATTCCAAGTAGTTTGCCAAAGAAGAGAAATGGGTTCATTAATCCACAACTAATTCTTTTACAAAATATTACTTTCTTTTTCTCTGTTTCTATCTTTCTGTCATTGTCTCTGTCTGTCTTTTTCAGTGTCTTGCTGTCTGTCTCTTTTTATCCCTTAAAAGCAAATAATCAGATAAGGCAAGCTTCTAGACTTTAGACACATTTCTATGATTAATCAAAGCCATATGATTAGTAGTGATAAGAGTTACAAAGATTCGTCTGTGCTCTGTTGCTATTATGTTAACAGTCTGAATAACATCTTTTCAAATTCTGTTCCACTTATGTTCTGCATTAATAATACTTTCAATTGACTGCAACCAATGTGAAAATAATCTGCAATTAAATGTCATTACTTGATTTCACTCAAGCAACAGCTTCATCAAATTTCACCTAGTTTACTCATAAAAACTAAGTCTTAATGTTCATATTTTTAAAGTTTGGTTGTCACTTAGAATGGATTGATGTAGGAAATTTTCAACTAATTATTAAATTTGAGTTTTTATTAACTATTGACATAGTAAAACTGATTTAAAGAAAATTATGGCAGGGAATAAGAAGCTTACAGTCTAGTTACAGTATAAGTATCCATTGAGTCCTTCATTAAAACTCATCAGATTATCACAATAGACTGGTGAAATACTTACTCCAGCAAATATAATCCCACTTTACAGATATGAATAAGCTTCAGGAAGCTGATGCTAAGAAATCGAGTGACTTTCCTGTGGTTACATAGCTAGTAAGTCTCAGAAATCATGAGATTCAAACTCATTATGTCTTTGTTAGCACAACTATTATAAAATTTAAATTAATATCCAATAACACCAAGTATAGTTTATAAAATTTATTAGAAATCACTTGAAGTAGAAGCAATAAACGAACAAAATACAAAACTTAAGTATGACCACGTAACTAAACTTCCTGCCTGGCTCTTCCCCAACCTCCAAAAGCACTTCCTAAGAAAAGGAAGAGTGGGAGGGACTACACAAAACTTATATCTTCCCTACATTAGTTATATAATGTAGATACATAAATGGGATGCTGGGAGAGTCCTGGGGAGCAAATTGTAACTACACAATCCCCCCCATGATTCCATTGGGAAATGAGCATGTAGAAATCTCCCAGATTTACATGCCTAGTTTCCCCAATGAATCAGTACACATAAACAACTTATATCTCTAAAGATCTTTAACTAGAGGTACATATAATATTGCACTTTCTATGGGGAAATTACAATAATTTGGGGATAAGAAGGAAATAAAAGAGAAAGAGAACAAAACCAATTATTGCTAGGTACATTGATAAAAAGCCAATAAGGAGGCAGTCCCTTTGGCATTAGAGTTTACTTTCAAAATAAATGTGTTCAACTCCCCCCCACAGTTCAATTCAATCCATCCCAAAGTTCTTTCTAGATCTTTTGGTGCAGTGTGTGGTTTCTGCAGGCTTCTTTATGGTGCCTTCTCCGAACATTTCACTTTCTTGATTCAGGAAGTAACAAGGCTATGCAATATTTAGCATTGATGTGTTACACTGTAGAAAGCACTTGTGTTTGGAGGCAAGGAGACCTGGATTAAAATCTGGCTCCAAATGATTACTAGTTATGGAGCCATGGGCAAGCCATTTATCCTCATACTGTCTAAGTTTCCTCATTTGTAATATGGGGGAAAATGTAATACATTCTACCAAGAGCTGTTGTAAGGATCAAATGAGATAATATTTGTGAAGCACTTAGCATGCTACCTGGAATGTAGGCAGACATTTATTGAATAAATGCTTATTATGATTATTCCCTTACCTCTTTCCCTTCCTGTAAATACTATGGTGATTCTAGTTAAACCTTAAAATTAAATGTTTGAAAAAATACATTAAAGGAATAATTATGATGGATTCTGATACATGAACTCCTAAGAATCCTAATTATTGATTTTCAACAAAATGGTTGAAAAATAAAACAAGACTACCCAGAGAAGTGCCATTTCAATTATATATATATGTAATTGGATAATAAGACCTATCCACTGCAGGATGCTAGGAATTGAACTTGCTGTATTGACTACATGCGAAGTTTTGCACTTGTTTTCTGGCTATCTGTGATCCAGGGGAAAAAGAGTGACACTTCAAGATAAGAATTTTTCATGGTTGCTTGATGCAGTGGATATTTTAAAGAAAGTAACCTCAACTACATCTTTCTCTTCCTGATTGCAACTTTTCCAGAAGAGATTTGAATTACTTCCTATGTTGGTTGGGAAAGAGGCTGCTTTCCCTGTCCTCAACTCTAGTCACCAAGAAAGTAGAAGCATATACCTTAGTCCTGAATCTGGATTTGAGATATCTCTTGCCCCTCCCCACCCAGACTCACTGCAATCTTAGGTGTATGAATGTCTACCTAGAGATGCACATGTTCAGGAATGGAAACAACTCTGTATAGGTGGTATTGATGAATTTTGACTTAGTTCAGAGCTGACTTGTAGCAAAAGGGAATCCCTCACAAATTCTCTATCGTATGAAAGCTTACCACCAACAAGAATATTGGTCCAAGCTAACCCCATCTTCCCAGGAGAGAGAGACCTAAATTAGTTTGGAAAATTATCTTAAAATTGTATTTTGCTCTGGTCCCTTTGACCTCATTTTCCTCTTCCAGTCAGTATAATAAGTTAAAAAGTAGCCAATATAAAGGAGCAAGAGATGGAAATAAAAGGATAAAGGAGAATGTGGAAGTCACATACAAACCATTCCAAAAATCAAAGGAGCATACTTTGCACATTGCATTATATATTGCTCCAAATTCCTATCCCAGTAAAATGTGTTTAATCAGAAGCAGTCATTTTGGTGTTGATTATTGAAGTTTTTGATCCCATGCTTTATAAATTCCAGAAAATACCAATGCCTGCATAGTTCCAAAACAATAAAACATCAAAAAAGGTGCTGATCACTTGGAGATAATTTACATATGTTAAAGAACTAACCCCAAGATGGCACAGAGAGGAGTTGGTCTTTAAAATAAACTACAAAAGTAAAACATCAAACTCCTGCCCTCAAATATTATTACATTTATATTAGATCTATGCTACCTGAATCCTCCCAACTTTAATCTATGGTTGTTGTTCTTGTTCAAGTCTTCAAAAACCTATCTAGAGTTTTCTCAGCAAAGACAAAGGAGTGTTTGCCATTATCTTCTCCATTTCTTTTTATAGCTGAAGCACTGAGACAAAAAGCTAGTGTCTGAGACCAGATTTGGATTCCAGGAGAAGAGTTTCCCCTTTTCCAGGAGCAGCACTCTATACACTGTGCCATCTAGTTATCCCTAGAATCAATGGTTATATGATGAGGGAAATTTTCTGATTCTTACTGCCCCCCTTTCCAGTTCTGGCTTCTTTCTCAGGCATTCTGTCTTCTTTTACCATCCTTTTCCTTGTTCATATTGTATGAAGGGAATCTCCTGGGGTTACACTGTGCCACTGTCTGATTCTGTACTACTTTTTGGCCACTTGTCTCTGCTTTTGTGGACTTTTTGCCCCATAACCTCTGTTTTATTTAAAGTGTGATTATTACCTCATTTCCTGATGCCAATCATTCTTCTTCATTAATGGGAGTGAATACAAGAGCCATCTATGAAGACCTAGCTGCGAGTGCCCTTACAATGTTATATAACCAAGGAATTTCTTGCAGTTTTATAAAACAAATATTGTCATAATCATGAAATTTGTTTTAATTAAAGGTACTAAAAGGAAGCACTAAGAGAACAGACTTAAATCTGACAATTAAGACTATTCCTACTCATTGCCATGACCAACATATTCCCTTTACACTCCTAAATCCTTGTCTTCGTCACTTCCTAGGGCCACTACACTGAGAAATACCTATTAAATAATAAAAACAGTTAAAAGTATACAATATTTAGAGAGGGGAAAGAAATGAGTATGTACACCAAATTGGACATTTATGGATGGACAAATTGAAATCCACATAACTGAAATGACTTGTTCAAAGTCAAACAATTAGTAAGAAGAGATAGAAATGGGAATACAAGTCAATTGATTCCATATCTAGCATTATATCTACTATACCATCCTTCCTTTTGTTAGTGGAATTGTTGCCTTCAACTGAGAAGTAATCACAATCAAGCAAGTAAACAATGAACAAAATACATAATATATTTTGGAGTTAATATACTTAAACTCATTGATATGTATATAAAATTATAAAATATTTCTTAAAGAAATAAAGAAAAGTGAACAAGAAAAATATTCATTTCTCCTGTGTTAGGGTCAATATTTTTAAATGGCAATTTTAACTAATACCTAAAGTAAGAATTTATTTTTTAGCAATCAAAACACCAATATTTAAAAAAAAAACTTTAAAATGCCTTGGAAAATAAGAACAAATTTTATTTTGGAGAAAAATATCTAAAATATCAAGGAAAATAATGGGAAAAAAGAATGATTAGGGAATAGTATTTTTAAATACCAAACCATATTATAAAACAGTAATCATTAAAATTATTTATTAGTAGAACAGTAATAATCAGAAATAGCTAATTCAATACTCCATTGTACAATAAAGATAGAGGCAAATTACCTAAAAGACAACTACCAATTTGACAATAATTTCTGGAAAATAGTCTCAAAAATTAGGTTTATTTAACATTTTGCATTACAAACTACAATAAACTGAAAATAACTACATATTATAAATATGCCATAGTATTTAAAACTAGAAAAGATACAGGAACCTTTTTTAAGCTAGCACTAGGATATTAACTATTTACAAGAAAAAGGAATGAAAGCAGTTACAAAATATAAAGAGATAATTTCAATTTCCTTAAATTTTGAATTATTTCAATCAAAAAATTTTGCAACTAGGACAAAAAAGGAAACCTGTAAACTGGAGAAGAATAATAGTATCAAGTGTCTTTGATAATTACCTACTATGTATGACAGATATATATATAAATATTTATAAATATATATATTTATGCAGACAAATATATATATATATGATTAAATATAAAATACGATATGCTTTTTTCTGGATTCTACATCTTATTATGCAAAACACATCTCCATACAGTTCATATTTATAAGACAACAATAAAAATAAAACCCAACTCTCCAAAATAAATGCTACAATAAGTTAAAGTGAAAAATAGTATGCTTTGATCTGCATTTGGACCTCAACAATTGCTTCTCTGGAGGTGGAGAGCATCACTTGTCATAAGTCCTTCAGAGTTGTGCAAAATTATTGCATTTATTGCTGAGTATACCTGTCTTTCACAATTGATAATTCCACAATATTCCTGTTACTTTGTACAAAGTTCCCTTGGTTCTGCTCTTTTCAATTTGCATCAGTTCATGTAGGTCTTTCTAGCTTTTTCTGAAATCATCTTGTTCATCATTTCTTACAACATAGTACTACTCCATCACCATCATGTGCCACAAATTGTTCAGAGATTCCACAATTGATGAACATAATCTCAATTTCCGATTCTTTGCCACAGCAAGAAGAACTGCTATAAATACTTTTATACAACCCCCTATCCCTTTTTGAGATACAGACCTAGTAATGATATCACTCAATCAAAGAATACACACTGTTTCATTGCCCTTTCAGCATAGTTCCAAATTGCCCTCTAAAATGGTTGGACAAATTCACAACTCCACGAGCAATGCATTAGTGCCCCAATTCCGCCACATCCCATCCAACATTCATCACTTTCCTTTGCTGTCGTATTGACCAATCTGATAGGTATGAACTGGTACCTCAGAGCTGTTTTAAATTCAATTCTCTATTCAAGAGAGTTTCATATGCTTATTGATAACTTTGATTTCTTCATCTGAAAACTGCTTGTTCATATTCTTTGAGCATTTTTCAATTGGGTAATGCCATGTATTCTTATAAATTTTACTGAGTTCTCTATGTATTTGAGAAATTAGATCTTTTCAGAGAAATTTGTTATAAAATTTCCCCCCCAGTTCATTGTTTCCCTTCTAATTTTGGTTACATTGGTTTGGTTTATACACAAATTTTTATTTTAATATAATCAAAATTAGCAATTAAATCTTGTAATATTTTCTATCTGTTTTTTGGTCATAAATTCTCCATATTTTTCTTTCTCCATAGTTCTGCCAGACAAACTATTCTTTTTCCTTAATTTACTTATGGCATTACCCCTCATGTCTAAATTATATATCCATTTTGACCTTGTCTTGTCTTGTTAAAGGTCTATATCTAGATTTTGCCATTCACCTTTCCAGTTTCCCCAGAGGATTTTGTCAAATAGTGTTTACATAAATAATTGTTAAATATATAAATAAATAGTTAAATAACTCTTAATTCAAAAGGTGGGATTATCAAACAATTGATTTCCAAAATAGATCTCTAATCTATTCCATTGATCCACCATTCTATTTTTTAGCCAGTATCAGGTTTTATTTTGATGATTACTGATTTATTATAAAGTTCAAGATCTAGTACTGCTAGGCCACTGTTATTCACATTTTTTCCCATTAATTCCCTTGATATTCTTGATCTTTTGTTCTTCCACGTGAATATTGTTATTTTTTTTCTGGTTGTATGTTAACTTTTGGTAGTTTGATTGGTATGTTAGTAAGTAAACTATACACAAGTTATATATTTCCAAATTAGACTTTAATTGGGGATTTTTAATTTTTTTTCTAGTGTTTTATTTGCATCTATCTCTTTTTCCTTTATTTTATTGATATTAGTTTTCAGAGATATAAATTTCCCCTTAAGTGCTGCATTGACTATATCCTATTACTTTTGATATGTTGTCTTCTCATTATTATTCTCTTTAATGAAATTGTTGATTCTATAACTTGTTCTTTAACCCACCCCCTTTTTGCAATTAAATTATTTAATTTCTAATTAATTTTAATATGTCTTTCCCTTGACCCTCATTGATTGTAATTTTTGCTTCTTTGTTATATAAAAAAGATGTATTTATTATTTCTTTACATTCAATTGTGAAGTTTTTAAGCCCTAGTACATGGCCAGTTTTTGGTTTTTTTTTTGGTACCATGTACTGCTGAAAAGCAAGTATATTTATTTTTGGTCCCATTCAATATTCTTCAGAGATCTTTTAGAAACTTTTCTAAAATTTCATTCAGTTCCTTCACTTTCTTTTTTTCTTAGATTTATCTAGTTTTGAAAGTGGAAGGCTGACATCCTTCACTCATACAGTCTTACTATTTCTTCATGTAGCTCATTTAATTACTCCTTTAAAAATTTAGAAGCTATGCAATTTGGTGCATATATATTAAGTACAGGTATTACTTCATTAACTATAGTACCATTTGTCAAGATGTAATTTTATTCTTTGTCTCTTTTAATTAAATAAAATTTTTGTTTTGGCTTTGACTGAGATTATAATTGCTACTCTGCTTTTTTTTTTTTTTTACCACAGTTGAAACCCAATAGATTCTGCTTTATATACCCTGTAAAAGGAAAAGTTAGGGTTTTATTTGAATTAAATATTTAAGGGGTGGTTGCCAAGAATTGAATAAATATCAATTCTAAAATGATTTTAGTAATTTATTTATGAAATATGAGAGAAAGTGGAAGTGGAAGAATGAGAAGAGAGTAGAGTAAGAGGTCTAGCTTAATATAAGTAATTTGCTCTGTCCCCTGGCTCAATACAGGCAGAGCTAATTAGTCCTCAGCCAGGGAAGGCTCAGCCTTGAGCCAAGGGCCAAATGCAGCAAAAGCTTCAATCATGAAGCCTCTCTTGAAAGGAGAGTTCCTTCAGAGCAATCCAGGAAGAGTCAGACTTTACACTCACCATGTGTAGTTCTAAGTGAGAGATTTAATAACAGTCTCACCAAAGTCTCAGGTCTCAGGTCAAGCAAGCAGCACCTCGAAATAGAGCTGTAGCTCCAAGAAACAAACAAGAAGTGCCTCATAGGAAGTTGTCACTCCCTTTTAATGGTGCTTCATTTGAGTCACTTCCTGTGCCTTCCTTCTAGTTTATGTGTCCAATCACAACAAACACTGCTTAGGACTGCCCAGGGGGCAGTCAGTTAATTCTGATTCATCACCCACTCTTGCATATGTTGGTCACAAAGTTCCCCACTTGAGAACTAAGTGGGGTGTTTACATTTTTGGTGATTATATCTAAAAATGGGCAGGGTACGTTTAATCTCATTATCACAACCCTGACCTTTACTTAGTGTTTATCTACCTATCTCATATGTGTTTCTTATAAACACCTTATAGTAGGATTCTGGTTTTTAATCCACCCTGATAACTGCTTCTGTTTTATGGGGGAGCTCATTCCATTAAGTTTAGTCTTATGATTATCAACTGTATTTTCCCCTCCATCCTATTTTCTTCTTTTTGTCCTGCTCCTTCTTTCTCTTTCACTCTGTCTGTCTTCACAACAATTTTACCCTCCCACAATTCCCTCTTCTTTATATAACCCTCTCCTACCTCATTACCATCTTATTCCACTTCTCTATAGGGAAACATAGGAGTATATTTTTTATTCTCTCTCTGAGCCAATTCCGATGAGAGTAAGGTTTAAGCATTGCCCAACATCACCCCATAATGATTCCTTCCATTGTAATTTTCTTCACATCTCTTTAGGTGATATCATTTCCTCCACTTTACCTCTCTTTTCTCTTTTCTCTCAGTGTAGTCCTCTTTTTCATCCCTTATTTTTTTTGGTATGTCATCCTAGGCAGTTTATTAGCACACTCTATCTTGTGTACTTCTAACTGCTCTAAAATTGATTTAAAAATTATGATTTACAAATATCATCTTCCATATAGTTAGAATGTAGCAGTTTGCTCTTATTTGTATATCTAAAATGTTTTCTTTCTTTCTTGCCTTTAAATGCTTCTCTTGAGTTATCAAATTTGGCCATCAATTTTCTTTGTAGGTCTAGTCTTTAGGTCACTAATTATAAGAAATCTGTTTTATTAAATGATCATTTTTCTCCAGAAAGAATATAGTCAGTTTTAATTGGTAGGTGATTCTTAGTGGTAAATCTTGTTCCTTTGACTTCTGACATATCATATCCTAACCCTTCTGATCTTTTAATGTGGAAGCTGCTAAGTCCCATGTAAGATCTACTGTGGCTGCATGATTTCTTTCTAGATATCTCATGGAGTCATTATCTTCAATAGGCCTAGTTTTAACTTTTATGGAATTATTTTCTTTGATGACATTTTAAGGCTCTTTTTTTATATGGTCAATTCTAATTTTTAGAAACTCTTTTCTTGATTGGATTTTTGAACCTCTGTTTCCATTTGGCCAATTCTTCCCTTTTAAGATAATCTTTTCCTTTTGCATTACTTTCATTTTTCTTCATCATTTTTCTTTAGGCTTTTTTATTTGATTTTTTAAATTTCTTTTTGAACTCTTCAAGAGTCTGAGTCCAATTTTCATTTTTCTTCAAAGTTTTGCATGTGACTTCTTTGATCTCGCTACCCACCTCTGAATCTGTGCATTGCTCTTCTTTGTCCCTGTAATAATTATGTATAGTTAGGTGTTTATTATTGTTGCTTTAGATGTTGTTGCTCATTTCTTCTGCCTTTTTAAAGTTGGGCTCTGTTCTCATGGGAGGTGAAGTAACCTTCAGTTCTTCTTTGCTACTACCATCAGCTTGGATTTCTGCAAATTTCAGTTCTTCCAAAGTGTTATGATGGCCTGTGGGCTGGGAGCTCTTAAAGTCATCTCCTACTGATTCAATGTCCTCTAGTGACTACTGATAGACTTAGAGCACTGTGAGGGCTGAGGCTTAGGCCCTCAATTCTGGGCTGGGACTCTACACCTCATTCTGGGCTTATATAGGCTACACAAATTGCAAACAGCTATTTTAATCTGGAGCTTGGGGCTTCAGTGATGGCTTGGGCAGGGCTCTGGGCCTACTCTTAGATTAGCACCAGCCAGGCATTGACTGCCTCACACTGAATTTGCTCTGGGGTTCAGGTCTTCACTTCAGGCTGGGTCAGAGGCTCAGGTCTTCACACTGGGCTTACACTCACCACTATACTGTGGACTACTCTATGATGGATCTTGGAGCCTCACTAAAGGTTTCAGTAGGGGTTTATGACTTCCCCTTATGATTGAACAGGCCAGGTGCTAAGGACTGCCCTGTGTTTTGGTTTTAGGCCTCACTGCAGGCTTGTGCTAGGACTTGGAACATGAAGGTGTAGGCATGGAGTGTCCTATTGTTGGTTTAGTCAGGGTAATGGGATAAAAATTTTGTCAAGACTCTGGCTCAGAACCTAGAGCAGTAAATGGGGGTGGAGGTTGTACTCTTCTGTATTTGTTCCTGGGTACATTCCCCTCTGAAATAAACCCCAGTGAAATAGAACTTTTCTGACTACTTTTCAACTTGTTTTCTGCAAGAGAGTTACTTTACTCCATCCACTTGTTTATTCTGTCACACCAGTGTTTGTTATGAGGTATTATTTGAGGTGGTTTGAGAGGATTCTCAGAGTGGTTTTAACTTCTATGCTATTCCTCCAACTTAGCTCTCACTGTTAAGTTTTCTTTTTTTTTTAATTTTTTTTTTACATTTTTAAACCTTTAACTTCTGTGTATTGGCTCCTAGGTAGAAGAGTGGTAAGGGTGGGCAATGAGGGTCAAGTGACTTGCCCAGGGTCACACAGCTGGGAAGTGTCTGAGGCTAGATTTGAATCTAGGACCTCCCATCTCTAGACCTGACTCTCAATCCACTTAACCTAATATATAGCATAATCTTACATAAGACATATTATGTTGGTGTACATATACATACTGTCCATGGTAACAGGAATCACAAACCTTTACTTGACTAGCATATCATAACCATCAGGAATACCTCAACTCACTTCTCAAGAGAGATCACCATCCCTCCATCTAAAGGCTTAACATCCTTCAGAGGAGAGGCATGAGTTGTGATGTACCTAATTCCTTGAACAGTCTACTGGTTGTTACTTCAGAATCATAAATTTGTTAATTGAATCCAAACAGCCATTAAATAAGGCATCACGATGTTTCGATTACTAGTTAGATCATAACGCGGCATAACTGATTCTAACTGGCATGGGGTAGGATTTATTTAGGGGGAACTATATCCAACGGGCAGGAGCCTCGGACACCGATACAATCTAGGACCTAACATGGAATGAGGTGCTTGGTGTTCACGTGGATAAATGAGGATATTATATGAATGATTATAAGACATATCATTATATATAAGAATAAGCGCATAACGTGTGTACCCAGCTGCCCCTCACTGTTAAGTTTTAATGACTTAAAACTACTAAGAATTTTAGGATACCCTGGACACATTTACAATATAAGTATATATATACACACACACATATATATATATATATATATATATGCTTATATGTATATGTCTGTGTGTATATATATGTACATATATATATATATATATATATATTTTAAAAACCATTCTCAGAGGACTTAATTCTAGTAGAGACTGTGAACCAATCAGTAAAGAAACTTTTTTACTGTATCTCAGTATCCCCAGATGTTTAGAGATTGATTTTTTGTGTATGTGATTTTGTATGTTTCATATCCTAAGAATTATACCAGTTCATACAGTTAAAAAATTATCAAAACCCCAGAAAAAGTGCCAAATGAATATCTCCCAAACACACAGAGCCAAGCAAAGAATAACAACTTCATTTTGAAATTCAGAATTTTCCATAAAATGNAATTTTCTTAGCTTTGGTTTGATCATCTATAAATAGGGGGATATATATATATTATATATATACAAGTATATATATAAATCATAGGCTTATTCTGAGGATCAAATAAGATAATATATGTAAAACACTTTGAAAGTCTTCAAAGGAGGTATAATCAGTTATCCTCCTCCTCATCATCATCATCATCCTTATCATCATTATCATTATCTTATGAAATCATAGATTCTCAGAAGTGGAAGGGATCTCAGAGATTTCACTTTCAAATGCATTATTGCATCCACTTTAAAAGATCACTGGTAAGAGATCATTCAATCTCTGCTTTAAGAACAGAAATAAAGAAGAAAATCAATACGTTCATACTACTTTTGGATTGTTCTAAATTTTGGAAGAGTTTTTCTTACATCAAATCTAAATTTCTTCATCTATAGTTTCTATCTTATTATGAATTCTGGGTTCATGCAGAAATCCTCTTTCACATTACAATTCCTCAAAAGAACCATATACCAAATAAATAAATTTAATCCTACTACTCATTTTATATCTTACAAGAAAGCTAGCAAAAGCCCAGCAGATGTAACAGAATACCAAAGATACTTAATGAAACATAAGAACGATGTGCACATTTAAAGCAAGTATTGCACCAAATATGAAATTAGATGCCAAAGTCTTTTTTCATGCAATGAATTTGATTGAATTAGAGAAAAGATGGAGGGTATATATAAAGGGAAAGGACCTGGCAGCAATGATATTACTTCTAACATGTTGATGACACATCTCAATGTAGTGGGTAGAAGGTCAGCTGTAAAGTAAGACAACCAGAGTTCATGTTTCTGCATATGACAAATATACTGTCCATGTCTAAGTAATTCAGTCTGTGTCCCCAGATCACTCTAAGATTTTTTTAATATGAATTAAGCTTTTATTAAAGACTTACTATGTGCAGAACATTTTGACACCAATAGAAAAGACAGCTTCTGATCTCAAGAATCCTATATTCTAATGGGAAAGACAAGTCAGAAGAAAAAGTCTTGCCTTGACTGCTGTACCCTAAGAACCCCAAGATCCAATGAAGATGGTATTGCTTGCTTGTTATTTTTTGCTTGGTATTGCTTGTTATTTTTTGCTTTTCCACTGAATAAATATCATATTCTAATATTGAGTCTTGTGACCATACCAAGAAATTTGGTGACACAAATTTTTTTCTTCCCTATTTACTTATTTTTACTTTTTATTTTTTTTAATAATTTTTATTTTTTTAGGTAAGTTGTCCAGGGCAACATGATTCATGTTCTTACTTTCCCTTTCACACACACCCATAGCTGATGCTAATTTCCACTGGTTTTAACATGAGTCATTGATCAAGACCTATTTTCAAATTATTGACAGTTGCATTGGTGTGGTCATTTCGCGTCTACATCCCCAATCATGTCTGCCTCAACCCATGTGTTCAAGCAGTTGTTTTTCTTCTGTGTTTCCACTCCTGTAGTTCTTCCTCTGAATGTGGGTAGCATTCTTTCCATAAATACCTCAGAATTGTCCTGGGTCACTGCATTGCTGCTAGTACAGAAGTCCATTACATTCGATTTTACCACAGTGTATCAGTCTCTGTGTACAATGTTCTTTTGGCTCTGTTCCTTTCACTCTGCATCAATTCCTGGAGGTCTTTCCAGTTCACATGGAATTCCTCCAGTTTATTATTCCTTTGAGCACAATAGTATTTCATCACCATCATATGTAATAAAAGGGCTCTATAGGCTTATAATAGAGGGGGGGCTGGCAGAGGGTCCCAGAAGGTAAGATCAGGCTGAGGGAACCAGCCCCTCAGCCAGGGATAAATTTCACTGCCTTGGTGTAGTGGTCATTCAGCTTGATCAATGAGGGCAATGATTTGGTTTAGGGGTGTTCTGGCTAGGTTAAGCTAACTAATTTTCCCAGGTTCCACCTCCCATCAAGTCCCTCCTCCCAGGGCCCAAGGGTAAGTCCAGGGGGTAGCTGAATGTCTGGGAGATGTCAAGGAAATCAACACCCCAGGTTGCTTCTCCAGGGATATTTATACTCCCAGCTCCAATGGTCTTTTCTTGAGACCAGGGACATGCTGGGTCAACATTCCCTTCCCCTAACTGCCAGGATTGCCTCAGGTGATTTTGAAAATGCAAGAGATCTTGCATCAATCCTCCATTACACATATACCACAATTTGTTCAGCCATTCCCCAGTTGAAGGGCATACCCTCATTTTCCAGTTTTTTGCTACCACAAAAAGCATAAATATTTTTGTACAAGTCTTTTTATCTATGATCTCTTTGGGGTACAAACCCAGCAATGGTATGGCTGCATAAAAGGGCAGGCAATCTTTTATAGCCCTTTGAGCATAGTTCCCGAATTGCCATCCAGAATGATTGGATCAGTTCACAATTCCAGCAGCAATGCATTAATGTCCCAATTTTGCCATATCCCATCCAAAATTTATCATTTCCCTTTAATGTCATATTGACCAATATGCTAGTTGTGAGGTAGTACCTCAGAGTTGTTTTGATTTGTATTTGTTTAATCAGGAGGGATTTAGAACATTTTTTCATGATTATTGATAGTTTTTATTTATATTATTTATATATTAGTTATTTTCTAGAATTCTCTATGTATGCCATCATATCATCTGCAAAGAGTGATAGCTTAGTTTCCTCTTTGAGTACTTTAATTCCTTCCATTTTTTCCCCTTAATTGCTACAGCTAGCATTTCTAGTACAATATTAAATAATAGTGGTTGTAATGGGAATCCCACTTAACTTCTGCTCTTATTGGTAAATCTACTAACTTATCCCCATTATAGATGAAACTTACCAATAGTTTTAAATAAATACTACTTATTATTTTAAAGAAAGGCCCTTTTACTCCTGTACATTCTATTGGTTTCAATAGGAATGGGTGTTGTATTTTGTCGAAGGCTTTTTCTGCATCTAAAAAGATAATCATGCAATTTCTGTTATTGATAGTTTGGTTATTGATAGAATCAATTATGTGGGTGGTTTTCCTAATGTTAAACCAATCTTGAATTCCTGGTATAAATTCAACCTTGTCACAGTGAATAATTCTCATGATTCTCATGATTATTTACTGTAGTCTCTTTGCTAGCATTTTATTTGCATCTATGTTCATTAAGGAGATTGGTCTCTAGTTTTCTTTCTCTTTTTTGGTCTGCCTGGCTTTGGAATCAGTACAATATTTGTGTCATAAAAGGAATTTGATAAAACTCCTTCTTTTCTTGTTTTGTCAAATAGCTTGTAGATTAGTTGTTATTTAAATGTTTGATAGAATTCACTTGTGAATACTGTAATATGGAAAATGGCAGGGGGGAATTCCTGCAAGATACAGGGTCAAGCTTCATCCAGAATTCCAGGGGACCCCCCCCCTGGAGAACTCTGAGTGAGGGGACAGTTGGAAAGGGGTTGGACAGTTGATTCCTGAGGGTTGAGGTGAGCAGATCTGTCTGCTCACTGTTCATGGTTTGGGGTTTGCCTGCGTGGCCATAATGGCAAAAGCCATTTTGGCTTCTACTCAGGAGTTTGCCTGTCTAGTAGGATTAGACCTTTCCAGCATCAATATAATAGTTATTTAGTTATTTAGATATCTGAAGTGATTATTATAAGCTTAGAGGGCCAATTAGATATTAAGTCTGCCACTCCCTCCTGGGGGGGAGGGGCAGTTCCTACCTTACAGTTCAGGACTTCCCAGATCTTATCCAAATCCTAGTTACCCCCTCCTTGCCTATCCCTTCCTTCTTTTATCAATATAAACTCCATCTTTTGATAGCTGTTCCTGGGTATTATTTGGGCATACTTACAACTGCCATTAAGCTTGGTTCCTGTCAGTTAAAATCCTAAGAAGTCACATCCTTCTCAGTCCTTAGCATCAAGAGATCAAGCTTCTCCTTTATCCCTCAATCAGACCTGTGAGGAATATAAGTTGAGAAAGGGAACATCAGTAGAGATTACTTTACTGAGCCTAGCTTGAAGACACACTGGCCTGCCTCCATATTCAACTGAAAACCAACTGCTTGGGGGGAGGGGTTTGAGAGCAAGGATTACCTTACCCCCTCTCTACTCACACAAGCCTCTTTGTGGGAGAGAAGTGAGTCTTGTAGGCTCCTAGCCCAGGCCAGTCCATCAGCTTCCCAACATCCCTGTTATAACAAAACACAACAGAATCCTATTAGCCCTGGGGATTTTTGAGTACCATGATGGCTTGTTCAATTTCGTTTTGTGAGATGAGATTTTTTAAGTATTCTATTTCAATTTTTGTTAATCTAGGCAATTTAAATTTTTTAAATAAATATTCAGCCATTTCACCTAGATTGTCAAATTTTTTGCCACATAATTGGGCAATAGTTCTTAATAATTGACTTAATTTTCTCTTCATTAGACATGAGGACTCACTTTTCATCTTTGATACAATTAATTTGATTTTCTTCTTTTTGTAATTATCCAGAGATTATTTTACTAAAATACTTCAATATATTCAAATATCTAACCACATTCTTTTATTTTCATTTCTTTCATCAGATAAAACTAATTCTCAGTAAATCATTGCACAGCAATCATGACAATTACATCACAGATAGTAAGTCAATGACTCAGTGGAGACACTGGGCTAGATAAAAGCATTCAGCTCCAATAATTTTTTTTAACCAGAAAAGAAGACCAAGTAAGCTCCTACTAAGACAACTGAGAAAGACAAAGTTCTAGCTTCTAGGGCTCCCATGCCAGGAAGTATTGTTAAGTATGATCTCTGATATTTAATTGGGATCTGCTAAGGTCATGGCATAGGGTACAGCCAACTCCTAGTTGATGACTATGTACAGACCTGGGATAAAGAGAAAACAGCATGCACAATTCGAAAAGTAAAACTTTTCTGAGTGCACAGGGAAATGGAGGGAAAGGGCATTGTATAAGATAGCGAAAAGGGGTGGGTTAAGAGAAAGGAAGACAAGGACATAGGAAAATGTAGGGAAGAGAGAATATTTAGAGAGAAGTACAAATCAAAAGGTATTGGGATACAGTAAGGGGATAAGGGCATCAAGAACTAGGACACCATTGTAGGAGAAATTATGAAGGGAGGTTTGAAAAGTGGATTGATGAAGAATTAAAAGATTAGGGGGAAGAGATAAGGAAGTGACCTTTATAAAAGTGAGCCAATTTGGTACAGATAGGTGTAATGGAGGATTATTACGAATGTAATCTAAATGGTTTTGTGGGTTCACACTGGGTTGAAAGAGAGACAGGAATGTCTGATGGTCTGGACCAAACAGGGTAGGAAGACCAGGGTTTACTGCCAAGCTGTTAACTGTCACAAAAATGGCAGTTTGGCCAATAGTCACTTAGCTCACCTAGGCTAGGGTCTATGTAACCAGCAGGCAACAGGTAAAAATTGTAACAATTTAATTGAATAAACAGATAAACAAGGATGGGTATTAGGGATGCTACTTTTAACAACTAAGGACAAACCACAAGGTCAAGGGAGGGACTTAACTATACTATTCTATTGGCCTAAGCCAGGCAGGGCCCAAAGGAAGCAGTATTGAAGTGACAGGGGAAAAGCTTCTCCAAACCTGGTTCCAGCCAGGTATGATCAGCTCACCTAAAGGGCCTGAGGATGCCTTTCAATTGGGATCTCACGGTAAATCCAAAGATGGTCTCAGGATGCCAGGAGTCAACTCCACCAGGACAGGGGATCCAAGGTACCCAGGTAGGGAGAGAGAGTTTGTAATGCTGTTCTCCAGATCACAAACCATTTCCCCACTTGGTGCTGCTCTGCAGGTCTGTTGTCCACTACTGAAAGCCTCTACCTCTCTCAAGATCCCAGGGAATCTGGATGCAGTTTTTCCTAACTCTGAGTTCTCCTAGGGTTAGCAACAGTTATGTCCCCAACCACTATGGAGTCTCTCTCAGAGAGCAAGAAGCACACTTCCTACTTTTTCATTCCATCTTGGAATCCTCCAGCCCTTCCTGCTAGATCCAACACTAATAGTAAATTAATAACTAAATAACCCTCACAACATAGGGCAAGAGGAGAAGATTTATACTGGGAAAGGAAGGATGGTTTACTATTAGGAAAACCATCTAAATAATTGAGCATATCAATAATCAAACAAACAGAAACAACATGATTATATTAATAGAATCCTAAAGAATCAACTAAAAGGCTAGTGGAAATAATTAACAACTTTAGCAAATTGCGGGATACAAGATAAACTCACATAAATCATCAGAATTTTTATATATCACCAACAAAACTCAGCAGCAGGAGTTAGAAAGAGAAACTCCATTTAAAATCACTCTAGACCAGTGATGAGCAAACTATGGCCTGGATCTGGTCCGCAGGGAATAGTTTGCCCATCACTGCTCTAGAAGATATTAAATATTTAGCAACCTATCTACCAAAACAAACACAGGAATTATATGAAGACAACTACAAAACACTTCACACAATTAAAACTAGATCTAAACAATTGGAAAACCACTAACTACTCCTGGGTAGTATGAAGTAATATTATAAAAATGACAATCCTACCCAAATTAATGTACTTATTCAGTGGCATAGTTATGAAAGTACCAAAAAACTTTTTTATAAAATTAGAAAAAAATTAAAACAAAGTTTATCTAGGAAAATAACAGATCAAGAATATCAAGGGAACTAATGAAAAAAGTAAAGCATGGGGGCCTATCAGTACCAGATTTTAAACTCTACTATAAAGTAGTGGTCATCAAAACAAGACTAAGAAGGGTGGATCAGTGGAATAAGCTAGTGTTCAATAAACCCAAAGATGCCAGCTTTGGGGATAAGAATTCACTATTTGACCAAAACTGCTGGGAAAATTGGAAAGCAATTTGGGAAAAATGGAGTTTAGATCAACATCTTATACCCGATACCAAGATAAATTCAAAACGGGTAAGTGACAAATATAAAGAGTGAAATCATTAATAAATTGGATGAACATAGAATAGTATACCTTCAGATCTGTGGGAAAGGAAGGAATTTAGGACAAGCAAGAGAAAGAGAACACTGCAAAATGTATAATGAAACACTTTGATTATATCAAATTAAAAAGGTTTTTGTACAAATAAAACCAAAAGCAATCAAAATTAGAAGGAAAGCAACAAACTGGGAAAGCATTTTTATAATAAAACTCTATGACAAAGTTTTGATTTCCCAAATATATTATGAACTAAGTCAAATTTACAAAAAAATCAAGCAATTTCCCAATCGACATATGGTTGAGAGACATGAATAGGCAGTTTTCACATGGTAAAATCAAAATTATCAATAAGCGCCTGATAAAAGTGTTCTAAATCCCTCCTGATAAGAGAAATGCAAATTAAAACCACTCTAAGGTAGCACCTTATACCTAGCTGACTGACCAAGATGGCAACAAACGAAAGTCATAAATGTTGGAGGGGATGTGGCAAAATTGGGAAAATAATACACCTCTGATGGATTTGTGAATTTGTCTACCAATCTGGAGGGTAATTTGGAACAGTGTGAAAAAGGCTTTAAAAGAATGCCTACCCTTTAACCCAACGATATCACTGTTGCATTTGTATCCCAAAGGAATACTAAGAGAAATGACTTGTTCAAAAATATTTATAGCTATACTCTTTGTGGCAGCAAAAAATTGGAAAATGGACTGTCCTTTGATTGGGGAATGGCTTATAAATTGTGGTATATGATGGTGATGGAATACTATTGTGCTGAAAGGAATAATGAAGTGTAATGACCTGTAGGAATTGATGCAGAGTGAAAGGAGCAGAACCAGGAGAACATTGTACACATAGACTGATACATTATGCCATAATCAAATATAATAGACTTTTCTACTAGCAGCAATGTAATGACCCAGGGCAATCCAGAGGAATTTATGTGAAAGAAAGCTATCCAAATCCAGAGAAAAAACTTTAGAAACAGAAATGTGGAAGGAAAACATGATCAATCACATAGTTAGTTGGGAATATGATTAGTGTTTTGTTGTTAAAAGATCACCCTACTGCAAATATGAAAACAGGAAAATAGATTTTGAACAATGATACATGTATAACCCAGTGGAACTGCTTGTCACCTTTGGGAGGGGATAGGAAAGAGTGGGCCAGGGTTGCAGTGGTGATGATGGGAATCATGAATCATGGAAAATATTCTACATTTTAAAAAAATTAAAAATAATAAAATAGTACTTGAAGGGGAATACCGTAAGCTAAAATATGAAAATTACATGCAAATATATGACCTGAAGAATGGTTATAACATTAGCATAAATAAAAAGTTGGAAAGAATTTTTTTAAAAAGGAAAAAGACTTGTTAGTACAAAAATATTTATAGCTGCTCTCTTTGTGATGGCAAAGAATTGGAAACTAAAAGGATGTCCCTCAATTGGGGAATCTGAACAAACTGTGGTATTTGATGGTGACGGAAAAAACTGTTGTGCTATAAGGAATGATGAATGGAATGATTTTTGAAAGAAATGGAAAGATATATGTGAACCGAAGCAGAGTGAAATAAAAGAAACTAGGGAAACTTTGTACACAGTAATGGCAATATTGTGGAATGTTCATATGTGAGAGACTTTACTAGTAAGAGCAATAAAATGATCCAAAATTATTCTGAGGGACTTATTTTTTTTAAAAAGTATATCTCCAGGGAGAGAACTGTTAGTTCAGATGGAAGCATATAAGTTATCACTTGTTTATTTGGGTATATTTTAGGGTTTTGGTTTTATGGGATTATTCATTTACATGAATGAATAACATGGAAACATATTTTGTGTGATAATACAGGTATAACTCAGAACGTATTTCTTTCCAGCTGTGGGAGTGGAGTGGGAAAAAGGGAGGGAAATAATTTAGATTATATAACTTCAGAAAACTCATGTAGGAATTTGTTATTAAAACATTGTATTGATGTTAAATAAAAAGAAAAATATACCACCTAGTACTACCTTAGATAAAGAAATGCAATTCAGATAAATTAGAAGTTAATCTTTCAGGTGGTATTCTTAAATATTTAATTTTTTTCTATTTAATAAAATACTATTAAGCCCATTTTACACATATATTATTAATAGTGTACGTTTCTCCTTATTCACAATAGACTTACAATCATTTAAAAGATAATTAGGTGACTGAGAAATACTCTTTTGTAGTCCTCTTCTGTAGAATAGGGATTGCACCTAGCTCATAGAATTATTGTGAATATCTGATGATATACATGCAGATCATTTTGCCAATCACAAGTTAATATATAAAGTTAGTTGATATTGATACTGATTGTCATCTAGCAGGTATTACTAAATTCCCAGGAACTAAGTTGGAAATAAATAAGCTAATTTAGAAGGGTACAGGAAGAGATTGACTAAGTTGTATGTAAATGAAATTACTAATTATAATTCATCAATAATAAAATCAGTGATGACTCAGTCAAAGGATGTTGTCTTCAGTAATTAAGTATCCTCCCAATTAAGAAAAACACATCAGTGTCCTTGGGTTATTAGGAATATTTCATGTAGCCTGAATTTTGTATTTTATTACATAGTCACCCCATCACTTTTCCTTCAGATAAATCTCAGTTACTCAGGATAATGTACTGGCAACAGAAATTTGTACTTTAATCTAAATGTAGACTTAATATATTATAAAAAAAAACAAATTCAGTTGCACAATTTGCCTTTTTGGATATTGCTTCTGAATAAAGCTTCTTTGTTACTTAAAATCAAAAATGATTTTGGTCATAAAAACATTTCTATTTATCTACTCTACAAGAAAAATCATGTTGTGCTAATTGCATAGTCAATAAAAATGTTCTAGCAAGGGAGAAAGAAAACAAGTCAGAGAAACAAAGGACACTGACAAGGTAAAATTGAGAGGAGGAAAAAGAAGATAATGCAATATAGTATTGAAATAGGAGCTATTTCAAGAATATGGGGGGAAAGCAATGCAGGAATTCATATAGGCAAACTGAAAACAAAACTATAATATCTCAGAGATGATATAATAGTCTAGCTGTAGCATCCTAAATAGTCAAATAAATTTAATTGAAGCAATTAGTCATTTCAACAAAGATTGAAGAAATATAATTTCATCTAAATTATTATAAATTTGGTATATCATCAACAAATAGTAGGAAGAGAGACAAGAGATCCATCCACAGCAACTGGAGAATGTAGAAAATATTGTAGGATTAATTTATGAAGGTGCATGATGGAGTATATGAAAGCAATTAAATGAATTTTAAAATAATTTTATTGATATATTTTATATCACCAGAATTCTCACTTTGTACCATTCAGAGAACAATTCAAATTATTATATTTTAGCAAGAAAAAAGGATAATAGACACCAAAATAACCTGAAAACTTATTGACAGATACTAAAGTCAGAAAATGTATGTAATGTGCCAAGTATAAAGGTGGTAATTAATGGATTGAAAATAATTTTATGAAATTATGTGGTCTCCAATATTTATTATATCTTGAGTCAGAAATTCATTTACAAAATAGATGGAAATCAACAAAGTAGAGAAACGTGAAAGAGGTTAGAGAAAATACCTTTACTAGTCCACAGACAGGAGGGCCTGTGGTAAGTAACCACCGTGGCCTCCTCCAAGATGGAAACTAATCTCTCCAGAAACTAGGAAAGGAGCCAGCCTTTTTCACTCACCCAAGAAAGTAGTCCAGGAGTCAGAACCCAAGTTGAAGCTGAGCTCCAAGCCCAGGATCCAAGCCATAGTCTCCAGCAAAGCTCCTTCAAAGGCTACCTCCAGAATATATTCTTTTCAGACTATCTTCTCAAAGACAATCTGCCTCAAGCTGAAGGATTTCATATCTTTTATGGTGGCTTCTTGTCCCATCCCCTCTTCAAAGGAGCCAATCAGAGTTTCCAAATTGTCTACTACTGTCCAAAGGGGGAGTATCTGTGGGATTGACTTCTCATCTTCTGAAGGTTAAGTTTTCATCTAAGGGTGTGAGTTTTCTAAAATTATCTTCTGGAGAGGTGAATACTAATTCTGACTGATTGAGTTTCTAAGGGTGTGAATTCACTAAGTGGTTTGCAAGCTCCTCCACCTAGTTCAAGCTTGTGTTTATTCAATCAAAAACTGGACAAAGGAGAGTTAAACCTGTCCTCACAATCTAGCGAGATACTTAAGTTAGCGTTAGCTCAAGATAGACAATAGAGTAAGAGAATAATTCTGGATCATTTTATTGTTCTTACTAGCAAAGTCTCTCACATATGAACATTCCACAATATTGCCATTACTGTGTACAAAGTTCCCCTAGTTTCTTTTATTTCACTCTTTCATGCAAGGTTATGGACATCTATTCTCTCCACAAATGTCTAAAACAGGATAAAGGAGTCTTTAATAATATCTACCCAGTTAAAGACTGCACAGGATAAAGGAGTCTTTAATATCTACCCAATTAAAGACTCCTTTATCCTGTCTCCATTTGTAGATGAAATTATATTTCTTCAAAAGCTTTTGGTCTTGTTTTCCTTTTCCAATTACACATCTATATCTTACAGTTTTTCAGATTTCTTTTTCCAATTGGAAATTGTAACCATTATATAAATTATTTTGTTGGTTTTGTTTAACTTGATCTGTACTGGATTTCAAAAATCTTTCTGAACTTTTCTAAATTCATAGTATTCATTGTTTTTCAGAACAACTTATATGTAGTATACCTAAGTGAAATGAGTTGCACACAGTTACAACAATAATGTTTGATGATCAAATATAAATGACAATTATTTTCAACAAGGAAAGGATCCAGGAGAATTCCAAGTGACTCATAATGAAAAAAATATACATATATAACCACAATATTCATTAAAATATTTAATACTGCTTTTATAAATAGGTACATCAGTGCAAATGTTTTATATCTTTATTTGTAGAATGTTTGATATTTTTCAATAATCTCAATTACTGGAGTCATTATTGGTGATGAATTGGGGAAATTAGAAGACAATCTACCAAAAATTATGTTTAAACTATCATCTCATGCCAAATACCAAGTGTATATGTGACATAAATATAAAAAATGACATAATAAGACTATAGGAGCAAGAAAATGAATGCATTTCACAACTGTGGATAGTTTGTGATCAAATAAGAAATAGAAAAAATCACAGAAGTTAAATAATTTTGATTTAAAAAAATATTTAATAAGATTTTGTACACAATATAAAGTATCAATAAAATTAGAAGGGACTTTGTTGACTAAGAAATTTTTCCCCATAGTCATCTTATTTACAACATACTGTAGGGAAATATTTTATTATGTACTTCAGAAAACTTTAGTTTGTTTAGAGTTTGTCTGACCTCAAAGAAACTTCCTTGGAAAAGTAGAAGGCTTTAGGGAATACTTGAATCCCAACAAAGTATGGCATGTACTCAATGGTTGTTTTTTTGGTTACCTAAATCTGATTATTTATGCTTACTGATATATTTCTAAATGGACATTGCCTAAAAACCACCCTCTCTGAAAAACAGCGTAAAGACTATGTGAAGTTTGGGTGTTGACACCTTCTCTGAAATGTTTTATAATGTGAACTTCACAGAAACTGAAGGGGATACTTCTTACTCTTTTCCTCTGCTAAAGAACGATTAAGTATATATTTTTTTCAAATCATTTCAGATTTTAAGTTTTGTTCTCATGACTAAACTATAAAAAGAATACATTCAAATATCAAAAAGCAAAAGTTATTTTTAATATAGTTAAAGGATATGAATAGATAATTATCAAAGGAATAACCACAAGCTATTAGATAGCCCTTAAATGTGTTAAATAATCCATGATTAGAGAAGTATAAATTAAAACAATTTTCAGTTTCTATCTTTCCTCTGTTACACTGCTAAAGATGAAAAATATGGAAAATTATAATATTATAGAAACTATGATGAAATAGGAACACTAATGCTAATGTCAGTGGAGCTGTGATTTGTTCCATCAATTCTGGAAAATATTTTGGAATTATGTGTTCAAATGCACTAAACTGAACATTCTTTGATACATTGGTAATAATCACTTCATCTTGACCCCAAAGAGATTTTTTTTAAGAAAAAGAAGAACAGAGTCCAGTCTCCATAAAAATATTTATTCCAGGTATTATTGATTTATCATGGAACTGGAAACAAATAAGATATATTTCCATTTGGGAATGGTTCGATGGATTATGTCATGTGAATGTAATGGAAAATTATTGGGTTACAAAAATTATTGGGTTGCAAAGGATGGATTCAAATAAATCTTGGAAGATACGTGCAAACCAAAACAATATGAAGTGAACAGAACCAGGAGAACAATTTATATAATAACAACCATATGTATTAAACAACTTTATGAATGAAATGTTCAACCATGACAACAGAGGTATAATGATTAATGTGTTTCATTACCTTCTAACAGAGAGATGATGGGCTCAAGATGCAGAAATAGACATTTTTTTAAATAGTCAATGTTTGTTTTATTTACTATGAATATTTATTATAAGGCTTTTTGTTGATCTTTCCTTGACCCTTCACTAGTGGGGATGGAAAGAAAGAAAAATAGAGTGGAGTAAGCAATTGGGTTGCTCCCCAAAATGGAACACTGTGTCTGTGACATTTCTGTTCCAGTTTAATTGTGCTTATGGAACCAGCTAATCTCTTGTTATTTTAACTATGAGGAGAAAAAAAGTAGAGACATCAGGTTGAAGAGATATTAGGGGAGGGATGGTGATATCAGATATCAGATAGAATAGATTCTCATGGCAATGAAAATAATATATAGAGAGAGACCTTAACTTTTCCCTCTGACACCTGCCAATCTCTTATGGTCCTGACTCTTTACTTCCTCTCTTATCAGCTCCTTTATAAATCCCTCCCCATTACTCCACATACCTCCGATAAGGTCTAATTTTCCAGATGGCTCTACTCTTTATCAGTTCTCCAACCTAAGATTTCTTTTAATCTCTCACACTAATCTCCCAGAAATCTCTACATCTTCTACCTCTCTCTTACTAACACAGTATTAAAAATGGTAGCAAGAAAATTGACTGACCACTTTCATATGAATGCTCAAAAGGTGTTTGTGAGTGTATTTATGAACATGTGTATATTTTCTAAACTTCTGAGAAAGTCTGAATAACATTTAAAAAGTAATCTCTTTTTAATTTTTTCTTTCTTCCTTCTTTTTTTTAAAGACCTGTGATAACAATTGTTTAGGAGGATGAAAATGTGAGCACTTCATTTGTAACTTGTAATGTTAAGAAATTGACTGGTACACTGAGAACTTAAATAATTTGCCCATAACTTTATTGATGGTAAGGCTATTGCATGTCAAAGGTGAGCCCTCTTTCCTCTAAATCATACTGACTTTAAACCTATTTCTGCCAACTACTGCTTATTCAACTCATTCAGTTAAGGAGAACCCTTCTAGAGTTAACTGAATAGCATTATAAGGTTTGCTAAAAATATAGAAGTACTCAGAGGTTGATTTTTTTAAATTAAATATGTAAATAGTGAGTTTACTGTAGCAAAGACATTTAGGAGTAAACACTACCTATTTCTGTACTAGGGTTGTTGAAGAATCCAGTTTATATGTCAAATACCTTGAGGACTTTCCTTGCTCATGGTTTCTTTCTTTTTCCCAAACTGTCTACATTTTTTCATACTTTTATTTGAGGTTCATGTATCTATTGTCTCCCCATTCGAGCATTAGAAACTTGAAGACAGTCTAAATTCTTTTCAATTTTCTACAGAGTCTACTTTCATATAAGTAGAAATAACATCCTGCTAGACATTGTTTTTGTTATTGATGTTGATTTGTTTTAATCATGTATGACTTTTTGTGACACCATTTGGGGTTTTCTTAGCAATGGCACTGGAATAGTTTGTTCTTTCCTTCTCCAGGGCATTTTACAGATGAGGAAAATGAAGCAAACAAGGTTAAGTGACTTACCCTGGGTCAAACATCCAGTGACTGTCTGAGATTAGACTTGAATTCAAGAAAATGAGTCTTTCTAACTTTAGGCCAGGCATTCTATCCATCTATATGCCAATAACACTGCAACTTAAAATAAATAAGTGAATATTTTTACAAAAATATAAACTACCCAGAATTTGAATACATAAACAATATCCTTGGAATTGAACAAATCATCTGAGAGTTCTGTGAGGAAAAAGGCTCCAGGGCTAGAAGAATTCACAAATAAATTCTACCAAACATTCAAAGAATAACTAACTAGTACTAGAAAAACTTTTTTGAAAAATAGGAGAAAAGGTAATCCTTTAAAACATTTTTTATGACTAAACCAGGAAGAGCTAAAACAGAGAAAGAAAATAATAACCCAATCTCCCCAAAGAACATTGGTGTAAAAAATTTAAAATAAAATAGTAGCAAGGACACTCTAACCAGAGTTATATCATGATCTGTCAAATTGTACTGCAGGTACTGTTCAGTATCAGGAAAAAACATGAGTATAATTGATCTTTTAAAATAGCAAATCAAGAGAAACAACATGATTACTTCAATATATGTAGAAAGGGAAGGAGAGAGTTTACAAACCAAAATGTTAGAAAATGACGACCAAACATTGTTTTACAATAATTAGGAAAAAGAAGATAGATTTCAGTTATGATTTAATAGAAGCTAAGAAGTTTAAGTAGTTAAAAAAGAGGAAGAACTTTCCAAGTATAAAGGACAGCCAGATAAAATGCCCAAAGCTAGGTCTCTTTGCAGGAGCAATGAACTTTGAATGAATGAATGAATGAATGAATGAATGAATGAAAGTAAGGAGGTACTCATCAACTGGAGAATCCTTTTATACTATATAATTGTAATGGGTACTATTGTGCTAAAAGAAATGATGACCAGGAGCTAAGAAAAAATCTGGGAAGATTTATATGAAGTGAAGCAATGTGAAATGAGCAATACCAGAAGAACATTGTACACTGTGACAGGAGTAGTGTCCATTGAACAATTGTGAATATTTTGCCTACTTTCAGAAATATAATGATCCAAAATAATCCAAAAGAATTCATGATAGAAAAGGTCATCTGAATCCAAAGAAGGAAATGATGGTGTCTAAATCCAGACCAAAGTAAACGTTTTTACACTTTCTAAATTTTTAAAATCTGAATTTCCTTCTACAGAAGGATTATGATGAAAAATAGTTTTACAAGATTGCACATGTAAAATCTCTATATGACTATATATCATCTCAGGGAGTTAGAGGAAGAAGAGGTAGAAAATTTGAGACTCAATTCTTCTTTTAAAATTTGGTAACTGTTTTTACATGTAAGTAGTAAAAGAAAACAACAAAAAAATATGTTTAACTGTTCCATTATTGAATACATTTGAGGAAATGGTTTTGCTTTTGCTTTTTTTGCTTTTTTCCTTAGTTTTAAGCATGATTTTTATTTGAGTTCATGGAGTTATCTGATATTAGTTATTGAAGTTTCAGTTTAAAATGACTAACATTGTATACCCCTTATCTTAGACTACTGAAGACAGTCATTTGTTATTATATCTCATGGGACTGTAACTCATGTTGGAATATGATTCTATATATACTAATAAGGGAAGGCTAAACAGCTCCTAATCATGGATGCTTATAGTCACTGTGAAAGTTATACATATCAGTCACAAGGTTGGGAGAGCTGTCTCAGAGGAGTGTTAGGTGAATAGTTATTTGGCAAGGATTGATTTTTCCTTTTTCTTTTCATGGTAGGATATGCGTACAGGATATAAACTATCTTCACTAAAAAGTGGATCAGTGTCAGTATCAGGTGCTTTTTGTGTGTGTGTGTGTGTGTATATTATATATATATATATATATGTAATATATGTGTTTATGTATGTGTCTGTGTGTCTCTGTATATATGTATGTGTATGTATATATACAAACTATATACACACATGTATGTGTATATATATATACATTCTTTTGTGTTACCGTTAAGTTGTGCATGTGCTTATATAAAGAGTTAGATATTTGGCAGTATATCATCTTCCTGATAGAGGATTTTACAACCGTCCTAAAGGTCCATTGATTAAGATTATAAAGGCAATTTTAGGGAACAATCTTGCTAATGGCCTGGACCAAAAAAGCAGATCTTCCAGAGAAAATGATGTAAGAACTATCATGATTACAGATCGAGTAAAGAGATGACAGAATTAGAAGATGCCCTCAGAAATTAGGCTCTACATCATGAGGCTCTGAGTGAGCCTTTGACTATAATAAACTAAACTGGGGGACTAGGTCATTCATCCCCTTCAGTCCTCTTCTTGCACCTATATTTTATTTTGATCATAAAAGTTTGTACCAAAAAAGAGAAATACCCTCTAATGCCTCCTTGTCAATAAGTCTATTAATCAATTTTAGTATGTTAAAAAACACCCAAATATAGATAGAAACCCCAGGAAATATATAATACCTTTGGTCTGGATTATATCCTGATAATGCAATTCTTAAAAATGCATTTTTGAAATGCATTGATATATAAGGAATGATTCATTGGGAAGACTAATATGATGAATGAATGAGAGGGAAATTGTAGAAATTTAATACCACCCTTTATCTATTTTTTCAGCACCCTAGGGCAACATTTAGATTTTAAAGGGGGAAAAAGTGTTGAGGCAGAAATAATTAGGGAATAACAGAATGGGAGAGCAATAACAGAAGCCAATACAAAGTGGAAAAGATTAGAGTAATTTCAAAGCAAAAGACAAGGAAAATTCAATAAATAAGAGAATGATAAATTTCAGTGAGTTAATAGTTAGGAAGCATTTATTAATCATTTAATATATGCCAGGAAGTGAGAAAAGCATAGATTATTAAAAAGACAGGTAAAAACCTATAATCCCTGATCTCAGGGAACTTATTTTTCTAATGATTGACACAATGAGCAACTATGGACATACAAAATATACACTGAGTAGGTGAAGGTAATCTAAAAGTTGGCATCAGATCCTGGAGGAAAGAAAAATGATCTTTTAAAGAAAAATATTAAAGCAAAATCTTTAAGGAAGCTGTGGAAATTAATAAGACAGAGGTAAAGGTGTGGTTTCAAAGCTTTCATTCATGAGAAATAGTCTATTCAAAAATCTATTCATGTCTGAGGAACTTCAAGTAGGTCAAATCAACTGCATCATAGAATACATATAGGGTAGAAATGTGTAAGAAGACTGAAAAAGTAAGAAGAGGCAAGTACAAGAAAAGCCTTAAATACTTTTAATACTTTAAATACTAACCAAAGGGGCTTGTGTTTCATTGTGGAGGTAATAAGAAGCAACTTAAGTGGGAGTAGTAAGTGACATGGTTTAGAGTAATTGCCTTGGCAGCTGAATGAAAGATGGATTAGAATGGGAAGAAAACTAAGGAATGGAAATCATTGAGAAAGTTAATATATATTTATAGTCAGTTAGAGGTGATGAGAGTCAGAACTAAGTTTCTGACAATATGAATAGAAAGAAGATATCAAACAAGAGACATTGTTGAAGGTAGAAATGAAAATATTTGTTAATTAGGGACATATGCAGGACAAGTGTGATCAAAGAAAGCTAATAACTTTTTGTGGTCCTGGTTCATGGGGAGGTTGGTGGTGTCTTGGACAATAGTGTTGCTTGTTCTTCATTTTCAAAGAGAACCAATGACATCATAGGGTGAGGTCTTGACTTCCATGTGAGTTTAATTTAAATGATTTCAATTCTCACAAAATCATTAGCCTCGCTCAAAGAAGAGTGATCAAAATCCAGTAGCAAGACAAAAGACAAAGATATTTGATGATGTCCTGGGATATAGTGGATGATCTTGGAGTTTTTGATGTCTCACCAAGGTCCAAGTACTCAACAGTTTCTGCTTCATCAGTTTTCATAATACAAACTGTTCTCTTCTATCCATTTTAATGGAGGAGATCTTCATATACTTGGGAGAATTGTTCAGGTTTGCTTGTTTGTTTTTTTCAGTCATATCATAGTCTTCCTGAGTCCAGTTGGGATTTTCTTGGTAAAGATACTGGAGAGATTTTCCATCTCCTTCTCCAGCTGGTATTACAGATGAGGACTTGAGGCAGAAAGATTTTAAATTTAAATTATTTTCTCAAGGTGACATAGCTAGAAAGTGTCTAAATCTGTATTTGAACTCAGGAAAATGAGTCTTCCTGACTTTTGGTTGGACACTTTATCCACTTCACCACCTCATTGCCCATTGCTCAGAGAAAACATGTTCCTAGCTTACAACAGGTTTGAGACCTTTTGATTACCCTCAATTTGGTCTATCCATTTGCCCAGATGGTTTTACGTAGATGTGGTCACTGTACATGCTACAACTTCTTGGAACCACAGTTGAGAGCTGTAATAATGGTGGACTCCAAAGGTGAATGAATAATCTTTAACAGAATTCAGCAAGCCCTCATACCAGAGGTACTAAGCCCTCTATAAAAATCATATACGGCCTTGGACAAGGAAAGGTTGGAAGTAGGGAAAGTTTAAGAGGGAAAATTAAGTTCTTTGGGGAATATTTTGAGTTTAGTATTCTGGCAAAACATCTTGGAATGTTCAAGAAGTTGGAAGTACCTGACCTGACTATAGTAGAGAATAGGAATAAATAAATAAATTTGTGAATCTTGTGTATAGAGATGATTATTGAATCCATAGACATTGATGAGTTTACCAAATGAGATAGAAGGAAAGAAGATAGGAATCAGGTACCAAACCTTGAAGACATCCAGACTTAGAGAACATGAGGGAAGATCTGACAAGTTTGAAAAATTAGAAAAAAAAATACCTTAGGAATGGTCAGATAGAGGAGATTTTGAAGAGAGCAATGAAAAACTAAACAGGAGAAAGTATTCAGGAGAAGGCAATCAAGTTTGTCAGATACTTCAGGGGAGGTTAAATGGATGATTATATTTTAGCAGTTAGAGATCATTGATAACTCTGAAGATAGTAGTTTCAGTTGAATGATCTAGAAGAGAATGAGAGGAAAGTAGAAATTTTCTTAAAGATATTAGCTACAAAAGGAGGATATGAAAAAATAGAGAATTGTATGGGCAGGATTTAGATCAAGTGAGGGCTTTTTTAAATACTGGGAGTCAATTTGTGGGCAACAGGAAAGGAAACAGGAAGAGTAAAGAAGGTATAAGGGTAAGTTGGTATCAAGAGTACATACTGAGGAGTTTGCATTGGCAAGAAAGGCCAGTACTTCATCTGAGACTGTATTGAAAGAAGTATTAAAGGAGTTTCTTAATCTCACTCTGTCTCTTTAAGTGGCAGAAATGAAGGCAGGAACAGAGCATATCTAAGTAAGAGTTTACCAGGCCTTAAGGCTCCATTACCTAGGAGATGGGGAGAGTATCTAAGAGAAAGACAGTTAAGAGAGTTTTCTTTTTCTTTGAATTTCTAGAGAGCAGGCGGCCTGTCTGTCTTTGTCTCTCAGACTGAGAGTTGACTTCTCACAGTTGGGCTTTTCTCCTCAGAACTTTGAGGGAGCAGGAGCACTGTCTGTGTCTCTGTGACAGGCAGTTTACAACTAACAATTAATAGAGAAACAGATTTAAGGAGGTTGTTGGAGGAGAAATGGTTATTGATTAGCATAGGTAGCTAGATAGGGAATATATTTCTAGATAGGAGTAGTATAAGTGAGATAGGCCTGTTTTGACAGGCAGAAGATCCTACCCTCAAAGGCAGTTAGATTTAGGATTTCTTAAAAAATTTAGTATAGGATCTCGATTTTAGGCATAATGTTATCAAGAAGTTGGTAATGTCAGGCAGGTCTCTGGCAATTTGGGTAGTGAGGAAGGATAAAAAGTGATGAGGTGAATTGGAAGGGGAATGAAGGAGATAGCTGAGTGTAGGGAAGGATGAGGAAGGTCTGGGAATGACAGGGAGTATACAGGAGGGCAGCTTAAATAGGCTTATTCACCGAGGCTAGAGACAGAGGATACTGATGAAATAGGCTGAGGTTCTTCAATCAGAGAAGGTATCTCTAAGGTACAGGGGGACTGGGCCAGTCAGAAATGTTTTATATCTGGCTGGAGGAATTCTCTTATTAATTTATAAGTCCCTTGATGGAGGAGACAAAAGGGTTCCTCCCTGCCAGTGAAAGTGATGGCTACAGGAAGTATGGGATAGGTACTTCCTGCCAAGATGGATGCCTGCCTCAAGAAATAAAAGAAAATAATTCTTTCCCTCTTCAGCCCTTGCCTTAATTTTCAATACAATGATTCACCAGAGGCTTTGAGTAGATAACAAAGTGGATTTATTAATGTCAGGGATAATCAGAAGGAGAGAGGGGTTTAGGGTTCTGTAACAGCTGCTAGGGAGAAAGCTGATGGTGGGGGAAGGGACACAGGAGGGGGTTAGACTGAGAGAGCCTGCTCTTCCAATCAGGAAGATTTGACTGCCTTAAAGTAAAGTATTTATCAAATCACTAAATTGGGGTTAACTTGTTTAGGATGCCCTACTTGCCTACAGAATTTAAACCCACTATGTCCAATCACCAAGCCACCCTTCCTCCCAGGGCCCAAAGGGAAATTCAAGGAAATAGCAGGGATGTAATGGAGAGATCAGGGCGAGGTACAGAGAAATTAGATAGGTCCACATTTCCCCAAGACAAATTAAGCACAGGCTAATGACTAAGCCAACAGGCTAAGCCCAGGCCCAAAAAGCAGAAGCCCCCAGGCAAAGAGAGAGCCCAAAGGCAAAAGCCCCTTCAGTTGGAATTCAGCCCTATTTATAGCCTCAGGCTCCAACTGACATTTTGAAGATTCTAAGACCTCCAACTGTCTTTCTGTGACAGTTTGAAATTGCAGAAACAAAAAGCTTCTGCTAGCAATCTTGCATTACAATAGTTATAACATATTAGAGTGATCATCTTACTTTCCTCCCTACTATTTCCTATCCAAACTTCTCCTCAGAATAAATGTTTGTGTTTTAGCAAACTGCTCTCTGTACTTTTATCAAACTCTTACCCAAAAATTTTAACCCTTTACAGCCAATACAATAGAAGAAACTGTCTAAGTAATGTGAGATGAAGAGAAAGGGAAAAGAAGCTCTCAGAAAATACTTTTAATTTTTTATTCACTAAAACTTGAGACAAGATGGGGGAATGATAGAGTAGTGAGATGATTTTTGGAGAGTGGTATGATGAATTAATTATGGAAGAAAAGGATGTTTGTTTTGCTTCAGTGAGTGTTCACTTAATATTAAATAAGTCGGCCCAATCAATAAGTCATGACAAGCTAGTTAGTTTTATCAGCATATTAACAAGGAAAGAAGGAAGTGAATAGTGAGTGTAATTCCAGATCAATTATGTAAGACTTCATTCATAATAGAAAGAGAGGACATGAGGGAATCAAAGATGTAGTAAAGTATAGGAATGATTTTTTGTTTTTGTAAAGAGGTTTAAAATGGAAAGAAAAGAAAATGTAGGTAATCAAAGATGGTACGATCTGGGAAAGTAAAGGGTAGAGAGTCATGAGAAGGATGAATAATCAAGGAATGAGTCACAAGGCAAAATAAAATATGGAAGATGAAGGCCATCTGGACATAAACCACCTAGAATCTGCCATCTGATGGCTCCACTCTTAAGGCCCCTTCTTTCCATTTCTGAGTTCTTTCAATATTCATTTGTAGGAAGGGTCCCAGTTCAGCCATTTTTCATCTCCATACTGACATTATTCCTCCTTTTTCTTCCTCACTATCTCCAAATTTAGCTCCCTTTTATGTATAATTGTCTCCATTTAAAATATAAATTCTTCAAAAAGAAATGTCTTTCTTTTTTACTTATATTTGCACTCCCAATGCTTAGTACATCCCTTGGCATATAGGAAGTGCTTTAAAAACACTTGCTTCCTGACTGTTATAATTCAATAAATGGATCCCAGAGTTATACATAAAAAAGTAGAAAAGTTGTGGGTAAAGAAAAAAATCAAGCATATGACAGTCTCCTTATAGGTGGAGTAGAAGAGTAGGTCATGTGAATTGAATAGACTGAGAAATTGTGAGTAGAAGGGGTAATAATATATATGCTGATATCTCCTATGAGAGTAGGAGTTGGAGAAGAAAGATAGTTTGTGAGTCAAGTACTGTAATTTTTGTTGAAAGAATTTACTTCAGAAACAAAACCAAAGCTTTACCCAACTTAATGTTGTTGAAAGTCTTATTAACATAGAATCACAAATAATGATTAGGTTATTTTACAAGGAGTATTTCAGTTCTCCAGCAGATCCTTCACCAGTACATATCACATCATGTCAGGCATGTCCTTTCATTGTGACTCCTGTTCATGTTCTTCCATGTTTGTTTTTTTGTGTTGGGGAATAATTTAGGAATCCTTGAATAATAATCATGTATTTTCTGTATTTGTCAGCTAATTCTCTGACTAAAGATATGATCTCCAGTAGAAATTAACTTTCAAAATCTTACCTGTTCCTTTCTTATATTTTCATAAATATGCCTCTGATACTTGGATATATTATTCTCATAAAGATTTCAAAATTCATACATAAGAAAATGTTTATAAGAAAAAATTCAGATTATTTTTGCTTCTAGTATATAATAGCAATGTTTTACCTATGTTCCATTTCATATATCTTTCTTTTACTCTAATTTAAGAGGTGTTTGAGAGGGAAGAGGTAAAGTAGTTCTTTCCATTTTCTTTCAAATAGTTTCTTATGCCATAGTTGTCATGCCAATGTAATAATGCAATAAACAGAATAAAAATAAAATTCTATAAGCACGCATAACAAGGAAGTGTACTAAAGTATGTGTCCTAAAGAAGATTTGGTGACTAGTCAAAGAAATCAATGTTGTAGGTTTAGATCTTAGCTAGGGAAAAATGTCTTATTTCTTATATACTGCAGTTCTATTAGGTATATTTGAAATATTCTTAAAATAAGAGAATGAAAAGAAAACAAGATGGAATTAATTTTTATGTCTCTATGCTAAAATGAAGATAGTCCAGCCAATACTTTCATTATAAAGATATGAAATCTATACACCAGAGTTAAAGTGTCTTGCCTATGGTTCTATGAGTTATTAGTAGAAATGGGATATAGGCCCATGACAAAGCAGCATAGACTATTAGAGTTGAGAGAGGAAGAAAGGGTCATCTAGAGAAAACCATTACAGAACAGCAATATATTACATAACATAGCTGACAAGGGATCAAGTCTTATCCATTCAATCACATGTGATGAATGGGACCCTTTTATCCCTTGTGACAGTACCTTCTACTTTAGATAGCTCTATACAGTAGGATTCTCCCCTCTTAAATCTTGCTCTATGCAACTTCCAGTTAATATTTTTTCCTTTAGTCTAAGTAAAATAAGTCTAACCCTACTTCACATGATGTCCATTTATACATTTTAAAGCAGGTATTATGCACTTACATTAGTTCCAGACCAAAATACTTGACTCCTTCAATTGTCCCCAATACAGTATGTTTTTGATAACCTCCTTCATTTTGGATCACTGTCCCTGAACCTAATTTTCTACATCATAGAAATTTTTCCTCCCTAAAATTGGTTACCTAGACATGAACACAATACACTCGATATAATGAGATTAAATTACTAGAAATTTTCCACTTGATAATGGCATTCAAGTTTGTATTTCCTTTTTTTTTTTTGCTGCCATATCACATTATTAACTCTTATTGAGGTTTTCCTTAGATTTCAGAGTCATCAATTTATAGCTGAATGGAACCTCATAGACTATATATTCCAACTTCTTCATTTAACAGTTAAAAGGTATATTGGGTTGCAGAGAAGACTAGTACCTCTGGTGAGAGGGCTGCTCATCTAACTTTAGTGTTCACCTCCTAACCAACTCTCAACTCTGGCTCCAAGAAACTTTAGAGTATACAGTGGCCACACTCCAGTAATACCAGGTTAGGAGTAACTGAAAGGCCTCAAATCCATCAATGAGTTAGGAGGATGTCTACCCCAAGAATTTTGAAGAGTCCTAGTGGGATGGGTCAATGAGAATGATTAATTCAATGATCCATGAAGGTGGCTAAAAAAGATTTTCGGGAATTCTTGGAATTTGGACAAAGATTAAAAATGCCAGAGTCATCCCTTGTATCCTTGACCATCACTAGTCATTCTGACTTTTGGCTTGCCTCCGGACTTTGATGGCTCTGGAAGAAAGAGGGAGAATGATGACTTTGTGCATCTTCACTTCTCTTAAATCCAATTCATATGCCAGTGAAGGAATCACCCTGTGATGTCATTATTCTTCAAAAAAGAAGAATGAATAATTTCAATAACAGGTGACTTTGGCATTGGAAGGCTAGATAACTTTACCAAGGTCACAAGAGTAATAAATGTCAGAGGGAGAATTGAATTTCAGTCCCTCTAACCCCAGAGTAAATACCATTTCAAATCCATTATCTCTTTAAAAACACATACAATACTGTGTGACCCTGGGCAAGTCACTTGACCCCCATTGCCCACCCTTACCAATCTTCCACCTATGAGACAATACACAGAAGTTAAGGGTTTAAACAAAACAAAACAAAAACAAAAAAAAAAAAAAAAAAAAAACACATACAATACTTTTAGTTTTTTAAGATAAATTTGTATTTAACTATGCCTCTTCCATATTATGTTTTGCTGACTAAATTTTTAAAACTAGTGTAAGACTTTACATTTTTCATTATAAGTAATTCAGCATAGTAAGTAGTGAATTGATCCGAAAGCCAAGAAGATGTGGATGCAAATCCATCTCTTAAGAGGGAGTGATGTAGGGACACTAGACCAGAGACTTAAAGCCTCATTTCTTTAGACAACACTCTAAGACTACATAAGTTGTGGAGAAAAAAATATACCTACATAACTGGAAGGAGTTCCATCACCTGGATGTTGCCAACACCAATAAAATTATAGGTCCAGTCTTTATCTGGTGCAAAATTGTAACATTTCAAGTTCTTTCTATTCTCTGATACTGTCATTAAAACTGCTAGAATCTTCCCAATAATGTAACATCAATGAATTAAATGAATTTATAATGGAAGTTTTTATCCAGGTCATTGATAAAACAAAATTAACAACAATGTAATGTTAAGAGAGTTGTTCTTAATTTCTCCCTTTTTCTATTTAAGAGCCAAGGGAGCAAAAAGATTTCTGAGTAAGAGCCCCCCTGCTGTGCAAACTGTCAGTTGATGACAGTCAGAAAGGTTGAGAGTTGGCTGAGAGTGAGTCAGTTACAGCTAGCAATTGGAAAGGACTTTTGGTCTCTGGGTCCCCTGGGGAGAGGAGTGTATGGCTTGCTCTCTCTGGGACTAAGAGGAGTCAGAGAAATGGATTTAAGGACTTAACAGTCCTATTGATTATTGATTATCTTGGGTAGATAAGTAGATAGATAGTGGGTATATTATTAGATAGACAGAGTAGAATAGTTAGGCTTGAGCCTGGCTCTGGCAGAAACAACTGCCCATGAAGGCAGATAGATATAGGGTTTTCTAGAAAATTTTTATTTAGGATTTGGATTTTAGGCATAGTTATAAGCTATTAGAAGATTACTTTCACTTTCCTCCTTTCTATTTCCTGTCCATACTTTCCTAACAATAAACTAAGTGTTTTGTGTTTAAGAAGCTACTCTCCTGACTTTTGTTCAAACTCCTACCACAAAAATTTAACCCTTTACAGCCTGGCGAGACAGGTGAGGAGTTGATTAATCTACTGATCTTCTGTTATTTCCAATATTAGAAAGATAGGAGTGTAATCATGGTGTTTAATATCATGGTATGGTGAGTGAAAGAGGTGGTGTCAAGTTACCTCAGACAACTACCAATTCCTGGGACCTTCACTGAGATTTTAAATTTCATAGTTTTTGATTGTCTCAGGCTAGTACCACTTATGTAAATATTTGTGCTGTCCACATTGTTTCAAGGGTACTATCTGTATCAAGTATTTAGATTAGTCCTTACTAAGAAAAGGAAGTGACTAAAAGAGAGGTTAATGGAAAGTAGATTTCCATATCTTTAGGATTGTATCTCTTAATTGACTAAAATTATTGCCCACCAAACCAAAACTATCTCTAAAGTTGATGATAGTATCTCACATTTGACTGAAACTATCTCTCACTTGACTCACTAACTCTCCTACTGTTTCTAATTCTCCCACCAAGGCACCTAAAATTAAAACCCAAAATAAAGAAGACACAAACCCTAGCCTTTTCCTTTAAGAAAAGTAGCAACTTTTAATAAAAAAAGAGAGTTTGTAACTATTAGGCACCATAAACCATTTACCCCTCAGGATATGGAGGGATTTAAATGCAGCTTTCCTTCTTTGGAGGAGGAGCCTATAGCTGTGATAAAAAAGCTAGAGAAGATATGCAGGCAATTTGATCCAAACTGAATTGATTTTGAATATCATCCAGATGAGTTACTAACTAAATGGGAAAAGAATAAAGTCATCAAGTTTGCCAGTGAGAAGTGTGGCTCACTGGCCTGAGAATGGCCCTCATTGAGATGTTAATGATGAAAAAAATTATGAGAGATTATGTCATGCTAGGGAGGCAGTTTTGAATGTAATGAGAACTTGTTCAGATAAACATAGTACTTGGACAAAATTTGAAAATTTAAAGCAAGAGATAGGAGAAAATCCTCCTTGGTTCATGGACAAACTTATAGAACTTGGAGGAAGATACATAGACATTGACTTAACAAGAGAAAGAAACATTAGACAACTGAGAAGGCAGTTTGTAAAAAACTATTGCAAAGTAGTCAAGGGCTATTTTAAAACCAATTACCCTAACTTGATGAATGAAGGAGAGTGGTAGTTTATGTTTTTAATGGACATGAAATGAAAGATGCAGATGATAGTGATTTGGTGGGTGAATTAAGAAAGAAGATAAAAGCATGAAAGAGAAAAATTGATAAACTTGAAAAAGGTGATACAAGTTTTGGAGTAGTCATAGCTTCAGAGCAAGAATATACAACTCAAAGAGTATACAAACCAGAGACAAATGTGTTACTTGTGTGGAAAAAGGGGACACCTGATGATAAATTGCTAATGCTAGAATCAAATATTCAGCAATTTTAGAAATAATGGTAGGGAACTTTAGGAATAACTATTCTAGAAACAAATATCCTAGAAATAATAATAACAGAAAAAATTTATGAAATAACCATTTCGGAAATTATGGGAATGATAGAAATAGTAACTAAACTGAGGTAAAATGACTTGTTGTAATATATCCATAATAGAGCACACCCATGTACTGCCCAAAATATAAATCCTCCTCAATGAGAGGAATCTCAGATGGGTGCACATGGTCCTTTATGAAGGTTTGCCTGGGGAGAAAGCACTCTAGAATCAAATAATAAAACATGTGATTTTCTAGACACAGATATAATTTCACTAGTTATGCCAGTCCATTCTCCCTAGATAGAACTACATGTGACACTAAAAGTAGGGAATATATTATACAATTATCTTCTAGATAGTGGGACATCAAGATCTTTGCTAATGAGTGTATCTGATCCTGATTATAATTCCATTGGTTCTATGAATATTGTTGGGGTGTCCAGAATACCTTGAAAGTCCAAAAGCTTTCACCATGAATGGTGTCTGTTGCACCTTTATCCATGGAACAGACATTCCTGCTAATGTCTAACTCTCCTTTGAATTTATTAGGGAGACATCTGTTGTGTAAATTAAAAGCCACAATGATATGTACTCAGGATGGTGATATTACATTAGAACTACATGAATCAAGAGCTATAGTGCAAGCTGGAACTATAGACTTTTCATTATATGATATCTGGTGGATATAGTGTATATAAAGAACTTTCAACACACTGGAGAAACTCAGCCAGCCTGGGAAGGTCCATTTCAAGAACTGTTGACAATCCCTACAGCCATCAAAATAGGAGAGAGGATATATTGTATCCATTGTTTGCACAAGAAAAGAGTACCTGCCTTTGAAAGTGAGAATCAAAAATAAGATTATAAATATAACTGGACTCCGTTTTGAAGGTCACTGAACTCATTTAAAAAGAATACAAAGAAAACTGAACCATTTTCAAGGACTTATATTTGCTGTTCAACAAAAAATTTTAGGGGCAGCTGGGTAGCTCAGTGGAGTGAGAGTCAGGCCTAGAGACAGGAGGTCCTAGGTTCAAACCCGGCCTCAGCCACTTCCCAGCTGTGTGACCCTGGGCAAGTCACTTGACCCCCATTGCCCACCCTTACCAGTCTTCCACCTATGAGACAATACACCGAAGTACAAGGGTTTAAAAAGAAAAAGTTTTAATTTTTTTCTTGTACAGTTTCAAAATAAAATAATAATTTTCAATAGGTAAGCACATAATTAATGTATATTATAAAATTTAGGATTGCTATTTAAAATAATTATTCATTTTATAATATGTAAATGGTAAAGTATTTTAAGTAGTTATGAGTGTTGATCAGGATCCACCTCAGGGGCGAATATTAGATGTATATAATACATATATGAAGTGGATATTAGGTGTATATAATGTATATATGGCAGATATTAGATGTTTATTAATGTGTATATAAGATTCTTCTTTATTTTTAGAGGTATATAATGTATCTATAAGCTTGTTTTTTAAGTTTTTGTGCGTACTAACTATAAGGTTTATTTGGATTAATATCTTTAGGTTTTTATTTCTGTATAGCATAATAAGAACAGGTTTTATTTATGTATAGTATGAATTTTGTGATTTTGTAACTTTAAATGTTTGGAATTGTATATTATTTGTGACTTGCATGTCACAAGAATTGTTTTGTTTTGTTTTCCTTTCTCTCTTCACTTCTCTGTGTTTATAATATAGAGTATAGGATAGTTTTAGTTGAAAGATCCATTGGGGAGACTGGTCACCCAATGGTTCTCAGGGAGGATATGTTAAGAGAGTTGTTCTTAATTTCTCCCTTTTTCTATTTAAGAGGCAAGGGAGCAAAAAGATTTCTGAGTAAGAGCCCCCCCTGCTGTGCAAACTGTCAGTTGGTGACAGAAGGGTGTGGCTGAGAGTGAGTTGGTTACAGTTGGCAGTTGGAAAGGACTTTTGGTCTCTGGATCCCCTGGGGAGAGGAGTATATGGTTTGCTCTCTCTGGGACTATGAGGAGTCAGGGAAATGGATTTAAGGATTTAGCAGTCCCATTGATTATTGATTATCTTGGGTAGATAAGTAGATAGATAGTGGGTATATTATAAATAGACAGAGTAGAATAGTTAGGCTTGAGTCTGGCTCTGGCAGAAGCAACTGCCTATGAAGGCAGATAGATATAGGGTTTTCTAGAAAATTTTTAGTTAGGATTTGGATCTTAGGTATAGTTATAAGTTATTAGATTACTTTCACTTTCCTCTTTTCTATTTCTTATCTGTACTTTCCTAATAATAAACTAAGGGTTTTGTTTTTAAAATCTGCTCTCCTGACTTTTGTTCAAACTCCTACTCCCAAAATTTAACTCTTTACAGCAATAATAAGAGGACTTCTTTGCACAAATATCTGGGCTACTTAGCTAGATTGTATAGTGGATAGAGTGCTGGACCTGAAGTCAGAAGGATTCATCATCCTGAGTTTAAATCCAGCCTCAGACACCTACTAGTTGTGTGACCTTGGGAAATTCATTTAGCCATACTTCTCTTAATTCTTCATTTATAGAATATAGAATTAGAAATGGCAAACTACTCCAGTATCTTTGCCAAGAAAACCTAAATGAGGTCAAAAAGATTTTGTTACGGACTTTTCTTAATCTCCCTCTATCTCTTTAAGAGTAGAAGATTTCTAAGTAAGAGTGGAATAACTGAAAAGAGAGTGAGGCAGAGCTAAAGATTCTGTTACCTAGGAGACGAGATATATCAGAGACAGTTGAGAGTTGAAATATTTTGCCTCAGGATTCCCTAGAGAGCAGGAGCTCTATCTGTATTTCTGTGACAGGCAGTTTTACTACTAAGAGTTGGAACAGAGAAACAGATTCAAGGAAATTGTAGGTAATTAATGTTTATTAATTAGCTTAGGTAGGTAGTGGATAAATTGAGGTAGAGAGTGTAGGTATTTAGGCCTAGTTTTGCCCAGGCAGAAGAAACTGCCCTCAAAGACAGTTAGAATAGGGTTTTTTTAGAAATTTTAGGTAGAATTAGGATTTTAGGTATTTTCATAAGGTATTAGAGCAATAATATCACTTTCCTCCTTTCTATTTTCTATGTGTACTTCTAAATTAAACTTAGTATTTTTATCAAACTTCTCCTTACTTTTGTCAAACTGCTACCAAAAGTAATCCTTAAAAAGTTGGACATGACTGAAACAAAAGAACAACAAAATCTCCAACAAATTCTCTTTCTAATGTGATGTCATTAATGACCATTCTTTGCACTTGATTATTCAACTATTTGTTCATCTCACTTTGAGTCTGAAAGAATTAGATAAATGTTTTGCAAAAAAAAAAGGCTACAATATTAAGCTTAACATCATAATAATAATGTTATTACAGCTTGTTTTTGAAACCACACTGCATCTTTGTGATTTTTGCTTCCTTTTCTTCTTTTGAAGTATTATTTATGTTTTTAAAGTTTTATATCTCGTTCATTTCTGCACAACACTTCTCTTTATAATGAACATATTAAAAATGAAATTTTCAACAAAATGTCTTATCTTCTCAACATTTCTATGCTGTCATTTCTTTTTTTTTTAAACCCTTGTACTTCGGTGTATTGTCTCATAGGTGGAAGATTGGTAAGGGTGGGCAATGGGGGTCAAGTGACTTGCCCAGGGTCACACAGCTGGGAAGTGGCTGAGGCCAGGTTAATGCTGTCATTTCTTATGCCCCTCCCTCTTCACACATACTCCCCTTATACAGCATGGGTTGGCTTGAGTACTATTTCCATTTACTTGTGGTCCCCCCAGAAAGAATTGCAAACTCTACCCTTTTCCTGTACTTCATGCTATAGTGAGGTGTATCTCTCTTTATATCAAGATCTGAGCCTTTCTCATATAGCTTTCTGTACTGGCACAACACATATTTAGAACTCACAAGGTTGCCTTTTAGGTAAAGAGAAATGAACTACAACAGTTTGTGCAGCAAAGGTGATAAAGAACTGTACGGAAAGCCAGGAAATCTTAGGATCAAGAACTGAATATGTCATATAATAGTTGTGTGGCCTTGAGCATTTCACATCATCTCTCAGTACTTTAAAACAGTTCTCTTAGACAATATATTGTAGAAAAGGTAGATACCAATGAAGTCACAGGTTCACACCTCATACATATGTCTAAAGAAAGAATAGGGAACAGTGGGGGAAAGGGGATAATAAAAGGTAAAACAATCAAATGAGTGTTGCTAGTAGTAAAATGAATTGGGCATTAAAATAAAATTATAAAAAAGAACAGAAAAAAAATAAAAATCCTCATCTAAACACCAAATTGGAAATCTTGAAAATCAAGAAAGGAATTAGTAAAATTGAAAACAGGAAAATAAATGAACTAATAAATAAAACAAGCAGTTAGTTTTATAATAAAAATGAAGAAAAAGAAAAACCTCCAGTATCCCATTAGTCAGGACATAAAGAAATGTAAGTGGAGATGGATAGGACATATGCTATGAAAACCGGAAGATAACGTAGCCAGACGAGCATTGTGCTGGAACCCTTCAGGGAGGAGGAAAGTCAGAAGACCAAAACAGACCTGGCGAAGATCTGCCGAAAATGAAACAAAAACAGTCAGAATGATATGGGCCCAGCTGGGGGAAGTTGCCCAGAACAGAGTCTGCTGGCGTGAGATGGTTGCGTCCCTATGCTCCTAAGGAGTCAACCAGAATAATAATAAATAATATGATTAAAAAAGAGAAAGAAGAAAATTAAATTACTGGGATTAAAAAAGAAAAAAGATGAAATCAAAATCAATGAAGAAGAAATTAAAGAAATTATTATAAATTTTTTTGTCCAACTATATGCCGATAAATCTGGCGATCTAAGTGAAATAGATGACTATTTCTAAATTTTTATTTAGAATTTGTTTTATTTTTAATTTTTAAGCTATTTTATTTTCCCAATTACATGTAATAAAACTTTTCCATATACATTTTCTGAAAGTGCAAGATCTAATTGCCTTTCTCCCTTTCTTTTCTCTCACTGCTTGCTGGAAATACTAAGCAATTTGTAGATCTGATTTTATTTGTGTGAAAACTATTTTGTAGCTATGATCATATAGTTCCTGGGTTTGTCTTAGTAGAAAAGTCTAGTTTTTTTTGTTTTTATTTTAATAATTTTTTTTAAACCCTTGTGCTTTCGGTGTATTGTCTAATAGGTGGAAGAGTGGTAAGGGTGGGCAATGGGGGTCAAGTGACCTGCCCAGGGTCACACAGCTGGGAAGTGGCTGAGGCCGGGTTTGAACCTAGGACCTCCTGTCTCTAGGCCTGACTCTCACTCCACTAAGCTACCCAGCTGCCCCACGAAAAGCCTAGTTTTTAACGAACTAAGTGTTATTTCCCTTTCTTAATATTCTTTGAGCTCAGTATAGGCACTTTGGTGATGGTTTATTTAAAGTTTAAGTTTTGACTCACAATTAGAGTCTTCCCAAAAGGGAAGCAAAATAGTATTTTTTAAAAACTTTTTAGTATATAACATGATTCAGGCATGAGGTAAGTATTTATTACCTGCACACAAATGAAATGCTATCACAAAATATTAAGAAGCACACACTGACAGACTTAAAATGGTATTTCATAACAACCTAAAACTACTATTACATTTCCTCAAGGAATACTTAAGCCTTGATATTTGAAAGACTGATGAATAAGCATTGTTATCTTTTATTTTAGCTCTATACTGTTTATTCACAATCCATGTCTCATAAACAGCCAACCACGGTTTGTGGTGATCTTCTCATTTACAGAAAATTATCCTGATACCAGTCAGCTCCATCCTTGAATTTAAAATATCAATATTTTTTAGACTCACATGGTTGTTCTCAAAGTTAGATATGATCATCTTGGGATTGAATTTTAGTCATCTAATTAGAAGAAACACAAAATAAAGAAGGTATCTAGGACCTCAGGCCCACACTTGCCTACTTGCATCCCCCTGCTCCAGTTGCTACCTGGAAATAGTCACCATGATGCCATAGTGGGGTCACAACATCTCTATTGAGAGACTTGAAGAGTATTTATACGTTCCACAGAGGAGAAATGAGACAAAAACTGGGTCATTGCTTTTAAAGATCCACTAAGCCATTACATCTTCTTAACAATGAAGGTTTAGAGCAGTGGTTCCCAAGTTTTTTTGGCCTACTGCCCCCTTTCCAGAAAAAATATTACTTACCACCCCCTGGAAATTATGAAACTATTTATTAAACTCAGAATAGAATGTAATACAAAAAAAAAAAAGTGTGGCCATCACTGTCCTCCTGGATCACTGCAGCACCCACCAGGGGGCAGTAGCATCCACTTTGGGAATCACTGCTTTAGAGTATCTAATGAGGTCAATGAAAGAGGGTTTTGGCATCTCAAATGTGAAATGCTGTGCCATACAAAAGTGCCCCTTCACTCATCTGGTTTTGTTTTTTATACTTAGGAACTTTATATTGGTAGGTGGTGAGGAGAGGAAGCTTCTTGTTTCTATACTGAGGCCTTCTTAGCCAGGAAGCCTTTCATGTGATTTTTCATAGTTTGATTTCTTCATCTAAAAACTGTCTATTTATATCTCTTGATCATTTGTCAATTGGGGAATGGTTTGATTTCTTCTACATTTCACTTAGTTTCTAATAAATTTGAGAAATTAGACCTTTATCAGAGATTTTTATTATAAAATAATTTTCCAGTTTGTTGCTTCCCTTTTAATTTTGGTTACATTGGTTTTGTTTGTAAAAAAATCTTTTTAATTTAATATAATCAAAATATTCATTTTGCATCTTGTAATGTTCTTTGTCTCTTGCTTGGTCTTAAGTTCTTTTCTTACCCATATAGTTTACAGGTACACTATTCTATATTCACATAATTTGCTTATGATTTCACTCTTTATATTTAAGTCATTTACCCATTTTGAGTTTATCTTGGTATAGGTTGTGAGATAATGATCTAAACCTATTTTTTCCCATATTGTTTTCTAATTTTCCCAGCAGTTTTCTTCAAATAGTGAGTTCTTGTTCCAAAAGCTGGGAGCTTTAGGGTTATCAAACCCTAGCTTGCTGAGGTCATTTACCACTAGTCTATTCTAATGATCTACCCTTCTATCTCTTAGCCAGTATCATATTGTTTTGATGAACACTACTTTGTAGTACAGCTTAAGATCTGGTATTGCTAGGTCCTCATACTTGTTGCCTCTAATAGCCTGTCCAGATAAACACTTGGATGTTCCTCTCCCCCCTGCCTTAATTTTTCAAAGGATTAGATCTTCTTTGCATGTAGCCTCATTGCTTCTGCCAAGTCCTCCCTGCACCTTCAAAGATAAGTCATATTAGCATGTGAGGATAGCTCTAAGTCCTGATGTTGTTCTGGCCATGAGGCAAGATTGGGATTGCTTCTAGTTTCAGCAATAAATTTTGCCTTTTCACTAGGGGTGAACAATTCTGAAAGTAGCAATTCCACGTCCTCAAAAGTTGGGTTGTAAAGCCTCACTGCCCATTAGTATTTCTTTATTGATTTATGTGGATTCACATAGAACTGGGGGAAAGCTCCTTTTCAAAATCTCCAAATCACCCCCTAAAAAAGGTTTGTAGCCTTTCACATGTAAGACACCTGCATCTGGTTGTACTACAGTTCTGTCAGTGATTGGATGGATAATTACAGGAGCTTCTTCAGCCCCTGCAACCTCTTGTTGTTCAGGGTTCTCATCTTTAACTTGTTTCATTTCACCCCACATTTTTGTTGTGACAGCATTCTCAATGATCTCTAGTTGCATTATTGTTTTAGCATCTAGGTCCTTCCTTTCCCTGATTTGCCTGTTGATGTCAATTAAGGTCTTCATGTGTTCCACCATCTGCTCTAAAACCTGGCTTGTAATTTCAGTTCTCCCAAAAGTAAATGCCAACACCTTTCTCAAAATCATAAGGGTCCCATAGAAAGTTGCAGTCATGGTTATCCCTGATGGCACATATGCCAAGGCATCACCTACTGATATCGTCAGCCACATGTATGCATCGTAAATTTCTATAACCTATTTTAAAAATTGGGGAACTGTTATTAACCAAAAGGTGGCACAAGCCTGCCAAATCCCATATATCAGGACCCCAGAGCACCCCAGTGTAACAATGGCCCTGTTAGTGAAGTTGGCCATATTGATCACCAAACAGGTTCTGAAATAAAAATCCTAGGCTGGCTGGCCAAAACTGTTATGTTGGTAATAACAGGGATATTGGGAAGCTGATGGTCTGGCCAGGGCTAGGTGCCTGCAAGACACACTTCTCCACAAACAGCCTTGAGTGAGTGGGGAGGGGGTAAGATACTCCTTGCTCTCAAACCCCTCCCCCTAAGCAGTTGGTTTTCAGTTGAAGATGGAGACAGTGCAGTGTGTCTTCAAGCCAGATTCAGCAAAAGGCAAATCTTTAATGATGTTCCCTTTCTCTAACTTATATTCCCCACAGATCTGATTGAGGGACAAAGGAGAAGCTTGATCTCTTGATGTTAAGGACTGAGAAGGATATGACTTCTTAGGCTGGCAACTGACAGGAACCAAGCTTAATGGCTGCAGTGAGTATCCCCAAATAAGACCCAGGCACTGCTACTAAAGATAAAGCTTATATTGATAAAAGAAGGAAGGGGAAGGGAGGGAAGGAGTATCAAGGATTTGGATAAACTGGGAAGCCCTGTTCAGTTAGGTAGAAACTGCCCCTCCACCCCAAGAGGGAGTGGCAAACCTTTAGCTAACTTGACCTCAAAGCTAATAGTAATTACTCCTAATATCTAAATAACTAAATGAATAATAAAATACTATTGCAATTAAGGTTTAACACCACTAGACAGGCAAACGGAGTAGAAACTACAATGGCTTTTGCCACTCTGGCCTCCCAGGCAAACCCCAAACCAGGAACAGCGAGCAGAGTGACCCGCTCACCTCAACTCCCTGTAGTCAACTGTTTAACTGCTTTACAACTGTCCCCTCACCCAGAGTTCTTCGGGGGGGGGGTCCCCCGGAATTCTGGGTGAGGCATGACCCTGTATCCTGCAGGAATTCCATCCTGCCATTTTCTCTATTACATACTGTACATTTTTTTCATTAGTTCCCTTGATATTCTTGATCTTTTGTTCTTCTAGATGAGCTTTATTATATTTTTTCTTATTCTATAAAAAAAATGTTTTGGTAGTTTGATAGGTAGGGCACTGAAGAAGTAAATTTGTTTAGGTAGAATTGTCCTTTTTATTATATTAGCTCATCCTATGCATGAACAATTAATATTTTTCCAATTGTTTAGATTTAGTTTTATTTGTGTGAAAAGTGTTTTGTAGTTGTGTTCAAACAATTCCTGAGTTTGTATTGGCAAGTAAATTTCCAAATATTTTATATTGTTTAGAATGATTTTAAATGGAATTTCTATTTCCAATCCATACTTTTCTTTTGGACTTTGTGTGTTTGCTTTGCTTTCACTGTCACTTTCTGTGTCTGTACCTTGCTCTTTGTCTCCATAAAATTCTTTAAAATTAGGTGTTTTTTTTGTTGTTGTTGTATACTCATTTTTTCTACCTTTTTATAGGTAGGCTCTATTCTCTGGGAGGCAAAGCTTCAGTCCTTCCTTGACGCTACCCTTAGTTTTATTTCTGGGTTGCTGTCAATTTCAGTTCTTCCAAGATGGTATGGCCCGGGAGCTATGAGGGCCACCTACCACTGTTGATTCAATTAACTCTTGATATGCTAATAGCTTAAATTCTCACCTCAGGCTGGTCTCACTCTTATCACTTCTGGGGCTGCTCAATTTCTAGCCATGGTCCTAAGTAGAACATTTTGGTCTAAATATGGGCTTGATCCTGTCAGGCACATAGTAGATTGTCCTGTTCTGGGGCTCAACCCTAAGCTTTTGGCAAGATGATCAGGAAGCACAACCCTCTTTGGGTCAATCAAATACCCAAAACTGCAATCATAGTCCCAGATTAGGACTCATGGCTTTGCTCTGATTCCAAACAAATGAGACTGCTTCAACACAGACTGCTCTGGACTTTAATTCTGGACTTCCAGTTTGGAATGTCAAGGGAGTGTTGGTTAGTTGGACCTCTATTTGCCCAGGCAGGGTCTTAGGATCTGGATTGGCTTTGCCTTAGGTTACAATCCTGAAGGTTAGATATGGAGTCTGGGTGGGGCTCACTCTTGGCTTTTTCCTCACTCCTTGCTATAGCATCCTGCTGTATGTGCTTGACTTTCACCCCAGTGCCCTAGATTTTCTCTTTTAGGTTTTTCTTTTCATAAAAGTTCTTTCACTCTATCTTCTTGTTGTTTTTTCACTCCTACTATCATTTTGTGGTATTAATTTTTTTAGCTTTAAAAAAATCTCATTTTTTGAGATCTATCTATCATCTCCAGATAATCTGATAAAGACAGTTTAGTTGATAAGGAAGTAACAGGACATGGGAGATCTTTCTATTACCTCATAGCTGCTTCTGCTCTTTCTCCAGGAGCATGGAGTTTATTATATACTATTTTCACACAAAGAACACAAAGAAAAAATTTACAGCTGGTAGTTACAAATTATGCAAAAGAAAATCCTTTGAGGCTTCAAAGTAAAGATAGAACAGTGTCTAAGGATGAATTATAGCCTCCTGGATATCAGCAAGCAAATTCTGAGAATCATAACTATATTCTATAAATATCATAAATGAATAGAGTCTAGTATTTTTTTATCGGGAGGACTGCACCTGGTTGGATAAAGGTTTGTCTAACTCTGACCTTGGCTGACGTAGGAATATTCTTAGAGTTTAGGGATCTTAATTTTCTTGTAGAGAAATTGTTAACCCAGTAACTGCTGGTTTGTTTAAAGCTTTCCAATGGGACTTATAATGTTATTAAGAAAAGGTGTGGATCTGAAAAGGAGTCAAAAGAGGAGTCTCGGATTTTTATCTATTCTCTTTGGCTTCCCACATAATTTATTCATTAATTTAGAATATTTTTCCATGGTTACATCATTCATGTTCTTTCTGTCTCCTTCTCCAACCTCCTTCCATAGCCAGCATGCAATTCCACTGGGTTTTAAATATGCCATTGATCAAGACCTATTTCCATATTATTAATATTTGCCTTAGGGTGATCATTTAGAGTCTATATCTCTAATCATATCCCCATAGAACCATGTGATCAATCATATGTTTTCCTTCTGCCCTTCTACTCCCACAGTTCTTTCTCTTCCTGTGGATAGCTTTCTTTCTTATAAGTCCCTCAGAATTGTGGTGTTGTTTTCAGATTGGTTGGAGAGGATTCCCATGGTGACTTTGAGCTTCTCTGCTCCACACCAATTTCAATGGAAAAATTTTAAATAAAATATTAGCAAAGATTACAGTATTATATCAAAGCATCACACCATGATCAAATGTGTTTCATATAAGAAATTCAATGATGGTTAAAAATCAAGAAAACCATCATCATAATTAGCACTTCAATAACAAAACCAATAAAAATGATTATGTCAATTGATACTTTAGACCAAAAAAAATTAGGAAACACAGGTATATTCCTTAAAGTGATAAATAGTGCCTATCTAAAACCACCAGCTAGCATCATGTATAATCAGAATAAACTAAAACCATTTGCAGTAATATCAGTAGTAAAATAAGAATGCCTATTATTAGCACATATTTAATATTTTACTAGAAATACTTCCTCTAGAAATAAGAGTAGAAAAAAATTGAAGGAATCAGAATAGATAATGAAGAAATAAAATTATTCACTTTTTTCAGAGATGATGGTATTCCTACATAACTAATGAAAAAAAAATATATATATATACGTACATATACTATAATATGGGACTTTTAAGATGTAATAAGGGAAATGGAAAGATGTAATATGGGGATTAGGTAAGATATAATAGGGAGGTGCAGGATATAATATGAGGCTGAAGCTAGGGGTAATAACTGGTAGGATCAGGGAATAAGACAAGGCAAGGGACCCAAGGCTGGAGGTAATCAAGGTAATAGACTAGGTACTAGGGAAGTTAAGGCAATATAGTGGATGAGGAAGGTTCAATGATGAAGGATGGTAGTTCAGGTGATAGGAGAAATAAGGGAATGCCTGAGTTTAGGGAGTAACACTGAAGTAACAAGGGTTTCAAGGGAGAGGATGAATTAATCTAAGCAGACAAACAGCAGCAGGGGAATACAGACTGGGACTTAAGTTAAAGACAAAACACTGAAGGGAAATAGACTGATCCCTTCAAATAAAGGACACAATACAGCCAAGTTAGAGTCAGCCAAGACAGACTGAAATTGACTACAGGCTTTAGTCAATTCCATAGGAAGGGACTTGAATTAAAGTTACATTTCCTTCAAAATGGATACCCTCAGCTTCTCTTAATTCCAAAGAGTATGTTGTTTCTCTTCCTCTTCCTCCCTCTCTTACTAGTTAACTAATAAGTAGCCAAAGGACTTGTTTAAACACAAAAGAGCTTTATTGTCTTTTGGGATAGATTGACAAGGTTGAGGATCAAGGAAGCCCTAACAGCCACTTAGAGAAACCTCAGGTGTGGGAAGGGAAGCAGGAATGTGAGACTGAGAAAGGACCTGCCTTTACTCAGCTCTTAAGGTGATTTTGAAATCAAAAGGTGTTTGGAAGTTGGATATAAAGACTCAATAAATAATTTGTTGCCAGGGTAGGACTAAACTCTCACAGATTTAAACTAACTCTCTGATTCACTCTCCTATTCACTCTTCTCAGATATTCAGGTAAGGGAAATGAAGGTAGGAAATAAGGTAGGGTAGGAAGATTCAAAGGATTTATCTAAATTAAAAAATCTCAAAAAACTGCAAAACTAAGGTAGGTTTCAATCTCAAGAAGAAGGAGCTCAGCTGGACCCTGGTTCCCTCCATGAGTTCCCAAGTCCAACTGAAACTTTTTCCCAAGATTCTAAAACCTTAACTGACAATAGAAATTCTGCAAAAACAGTTATACCCCCACTCTACACTACAA